>NW_027182973.1:187500-197500 GCF_041146395.1 Eulemur rufifrons
TCGGGTTAGGGTTAGGGGTTAGGGTTAGGGTTAGGTTACGGTTAGGGGTAGGTTTAGGGTTAGGGTTAGGGTAGGGGTTAGTGTTAGGGTTAGGGGTTAGGGTTAGGAGTAGGGTAGGGTAGGATTTGGTTAGGGTTAGGGTTAGGGTTAGGGTTGGGTTAGGGTTAGGGTTAGGGGTTAGGGCTAGGGATAGGGCTAGGAGTTAGGTTTAGGGTTAGGGGTTAGGGTTAGGGTTAGGGGTTAGGGTTAGGGCTAGGGCTAGGGCTAGGGTCAGGGTCAGGGTCAGGGTTCAGGGTCAAGGTCAGGGGTTAGGGTTAGGGGTTAGGGTTAGGGTTAGGGGTTAGGGTTAGGGTTAGGGGTTAGGTTTAGGGGTTAGGGTTAGGGTTAGGGGTTAGGGTAAGGGTAGGGGTTAGGGGATAGGGTTAGGGGTTAGGGTTAGGGTTGGGGTTAGGTTTAGGGTTAGGGGTTAGGGTTAGGGTAAGGGTAAGGGTAAGGATTAGGGTAAGGGTAAGGGTTAGGGTTAGGGGTTAGGGTTAGGGTTAGTGTTAGGGTTGGGTTAGGGTTAGGTTAGGGTTAGGGTTAGGGGTTAGGGTTAGGGTTAGGGGTTAGGGTTAGGGTTAGGGGTTAGGGTTAGGGGTTAGGGTTAGGGTTTGCGTTGGGGTTGGGGTTAGCGGTTAGGGTTAGGGTTAGGGGTTAGGGTTATGGTTAGGGGTTAGTGTTAGGGTTAGGGTTAGGTTAGGGATAGGGTTAATTGATAAGATTAGGGTTAAGTGTTGGGCTTAGGGTGAGGGTTTAGTGTTAGGGTTATCATTAAGGATTAGGGTTAGGGTCAGGGTTAAATGCTTGGGTGCGGGTAATAGTTAGGGTCAGGGTTAAGGTTAACGGATAGGGTTAGTGTTAAGGGTTACGGGTAGGTTTAGGGTTCAGGGTTAGAGTTACCATTAGGGCTTAAGGTTAGGATTAGGCGGTAGGTTATATTTAGGGTTAGATCTAGGCGTTAGGGTAAGGGCTAGCGTTAGGGTTCAGAGATAGGGTTAGGTTTAATGCTTAGGATTAGGGTTAGGGTTTGGGGTTAAAGTAAGTGTTAGGGGTTAGGATTAAGGATCCAAGGTTAGGGTTATTTTTAGCTGTAGTGTTAGGGTTAGGGATAAAGGATCCCATTAGCATTAAGGGTCTTCCTTACTGTAGGGTTAAGGGTTAGGCTTAGAGTTAAAGGTTCAGGTTAGGGTCAGTGTTAAGATTTAGGGTGAGGGTTAACGGTTAGGGTAAAGGTTAAGCGTTAGGGTTAGGGATTAGTGATTAGGATTTTTGGTTAGTGTTAGGGTTAGCGGTTAGGAGTTAGTGTTTTATGAAGGGGTATGGTTAGAATTAGGATTGGGGTTAGAGTTAGGGTGAGGTATAGGGGTTAGGTTTAGGGGTTAGTTTTAGGGTAAAAGGATAGGATTAGGGTTACGGGTTGGGCTTAGGTTTAGGGTTAAAGTTTACTGCTAGGGTTAGGGATAGGGTTCAGGGTTAGCTTTAGGGGTTCTGGTTAGGGTTAGGTGTTAGGATAGTGTCAGCGTTAGGTCTAGTCGTGAGGGTAAGGTTTAGGGTTAGCTTTAAGAGCTAGGGTTAGGTTTAATGGTTAGGATTAGGATTAGGGTTAAGGGTTAGGGTAAGGCTTAGGGGTTAGGGTGAAGGGATAGGGTCAAGGGTTAGGGTTTTTGTTAGGCATAGCGTTGGGGTTAGAAGTAAGGGTTACTCTCAGTGTCAGGGTTGTAGGTAGGGTTACGGTTAGGGTTAGCGGTTTAGAATTAGGGTAAGGGATTAGGTGTCACAGTGATGACTAGGAGATAGGGTTAGAATTATGGGATAGGGGTTGTTCTCAGGAAATGGGTTATGCATTAACGTTAGGATAAGAGGTTAAAGTTAGGCGCACGGTGAGGTTTACGTGTTAAGGGGAGAAATAGGAACAGGGTTGGGTGTTATGTTCAGGGTTAGGGTTATCTGTTAAAGGTATTGTTTATGCTTAGCGCACGGGCCCTATCTGCATTGGGCGGGCGGGGGGAGTTTAGGGGGCTGGGATTGTACCCGGGAACTCACTCTATCATACTCTGGGTATGAGCCTGTGGGTTTCATGCAGGACGCAGAGGTAGAGCCTCCTTTCACGCATGGCATGGGAGGATTGCAGGCTTTCTAAACTCTAAGAAAGCAAGAAGTCTGAGAATTAGATTTAGGGTTAGGATTCTGGTTAGGGTTAAGGATGAAGTTTAGTGTTAGGGTGAGGGCTTAGGGTTAGGGATTAGGGTTAGGGTTAAAGATTACTCTTAGGTTTAATGGTTACACTTTGGTATAGGGTTGAGGTTTACCATTAGGGTTAAAATGAGGGGTTAGGGTTTGGTACAGGGTTAGGGTTAAGTGTTAGGTTTAGGGTTGAAGATTAGGATTAGGGTTAGGATTAAAGGTTAGCGTGAGAGTTAACGCTTAGGGTTAAGGATAAGAGTTAGGGTTTAGGGTTAGGGTTAGGTTTAGCGTTAGTTTTAGGGTTAGAGTTATGTGCTACGCTTTGTGTTAGAGGTTAGGGTTAGGTTTACTGGTCACGGTTAGGGTTAAGTTTAGGGGGTAGCATTAGGGTTAGGGTTAGGGTTAAGGGATACGATTAGGGATAAGTGTTGGGCTTAGGGTTAGGGTTTAGTGTTACGGTTAGCATTAAGGATTAGGGTTAGGGTCAGGGTTAAATGCTTGGGTGCGGGTAATGGTTAGGGTCAGGGTTAAGGTTCACGGATAGGGTTAGTGTTAAGGGTTACGGGTAGGTTTAGGGTTCAGGGTTAGAGTTAGCATTAGGGCTTAAGGTTAGGATTAGGCGGTAGGTTAGACTTAGGGTTATATCTAGGCGTTAGGGTAAGGGCTAGCGTTAGGGTTAAGAGATAGGGTTAGGTTTAATGCTTAGGATTAGGGTTAGGGTTTGGGGTTAAAGTAAGTGTTAGGGGTTAGGTTTAAGGATCAAAGGTTAGGGTTATTTTTAGCTGTAGTGTTAGGGTTAGGGATAAGTGATCCCATTAGCATTAAGGGTCTTCCTTAATGTAGGGTTAAGGGTTAGGCTTAGAGTTAAAGGTAAAGGTTAGGGTCAGTGTTAAGATTTAGGGTGAGGGTTAACAGTTAGGGTAAAGGTTAAGCGTTAGGGTTAGGGATTAGTGATTAGGGATTTTGGTTAGTGTTAGGGTTAGCGGTTAGGAGTTAGTGTTTTATGAAGGGGTATGGTTAGAATTAGGATTGGGGTTAGAGTTAGGGTGAGGTATAGGTGTTAGGTTTAGGGGTTAGTTTTGGGCTAAAAGGATAGGATTAGGGTTACGGGTTGGGCTTAGGTTTAGGGTTAAAGTTTACTGCTAGGGTTAGGGATAGGGTTCAGGGTTAGCTTTAGGGGTTCTGGTTAGGGTTAGGTGTTAGGTTAGTGTCAGGATTAGGTCTAGTCGTGAGGGTAAGGTTTAGGGTTAGCTTTAAGAGCTAGGGTTAGGTTTAATGGTTAGGATTAGGATTAGGGTTAAGGGTTAGGGTAAGGCTTAGGGGTTAGGGTGAAGGGTTAGGGTCAAGGGTTAGGGTTTTTGTTAGGCATAGCGTTGGGTTTAGAAGTAAAGGTTACTGTCAGTGTTAGGGTTGTAGGTAGGGTTACGGTTAGGGTTAGCGGTTTAGAATTAGGGTTAGGGATTAGGTGTCACAGTGATGACTAGGAGATAGGGTTAGAATTATGGGATAGGGGTTGTTCTCAGGAAATGGGTTATGCATTAACGTTAGGATAAGAGGTTAAAGTTAGGCGCACGGTGAGGTTTACGTGTTAAGGGGAGAAATAGGAACAGGGTTGGGTGTTATGTTCAGGGTTAGGGTTATCTGTTAAAGGTATTGTTTATGCTTAGCGCACGGGCCCTGTCTGCATTGGGCGGGCGGGGGGAGTTTAGGGGGCTGGGATTGTACCCGGGAACCCACTCTATCATACTCTGGGTATGTGCCCGTGGGTTTCATGCAGGACACAGTGGTAGAGCCTCCTTTCACGCATGGCATGGGAGGATTGCAGGCTTTCTAAACTCTAAGAAAGCAAGAAGTCTGAGAATGAGATTTAGGGTTGGATTCTGGTTAGGGTTAAGGATGAAGTTTAGTGTTAGGGTGAGGGCTTAGGGTTAGGGATTAGGGTTAGGGTTAAAGATTACTCTTAGGTTTAACGGTTACACTTTGGTTTAGGGTTGAGGTTTACGGTTAGGGTTAAGATGCGGGGTTAGGGTTAGGTACAGGGTTAGGGTTAAGTGTTAGGTTTAGGGTTGAAGATTAGGATTAGGGTTAGGATTAAACGTTAGCGTGAGAGTTAATGCTTAGGGTTAAGGTTAAGAGTTAGGGTTTATGGTTAGGGTTAGGATTAGGGTTAGTTTTAGGGTTAGAGTTATGTGCTACGATTTGTGTTAGAGGTTAGGGTTAGGTTTACTGGGCACGAATAGGGTTACTTTTAGGGGTTAGCATTAGGGTTAGGGTTAGGGTTAAGGGATAGGATTAGGGTTAAGTGTTGGGCTTAGGGTTAGGGTTTAGTGTTAGGGTTATCATTAAGGATTAGGGGTAGGGTCAGGGTTAAATGCTTGGGTGCGGGTAATGGTTAGGGTCAGGGTTAAGGTTCACGGATAGGGTTAGTGTTAAGGGTTATGGGTAGGTTTAGGGTTCAGGGTTAGAGTTAGCATTAGGGCTTAAGGTTAGGATTAGGCGGTAGGTTAGATTTAGGGTTAGATCTAGGCGTTAGGGTAAGGGCTAGCGTTAGGGTTAAGAGATAGGGTTAGGTTTAATGCTTATTATTAGGGTTAGGGTTTGGGGTTAAAGTAAGTGTTAGGGGTTAGGTTTCAGGATCTAAGGTTAGGGTTATTTTTAGCTGTAGTGTTAGGGTTAGGGATAAGGGATCCCATTAGCATTAAGGGTCTTCCTTACTGTAGGATTAAGGGATAGGCTTAGAGTTAAAGGTTAAGGTTAGGGTCAGTGTTAAGATTTAGGGTGAGGGTTAACGGTTAGGGTAAAGGTTAAGCGTTAGGGTTAGGGATTAGTGATTAGGGTTTTTGGTTAGTGTTAGGGTTAGCGGTTAGGAGTTAGTGTTTTATGAAGGGGTATGGTTAGAATTAGGATTGGGGTTGGAGTTAGCGTGAGGTGTAGGGGTTAGGTTTAGGGGTTAGTTTTAGGGTAAAAGGGTAGGATTAGGGTTACGGGTTGGGCTTAGGTTTAGGGTTAAAGTTTACTTCTAGGGTTAGGGATAGGGTTCAGGGTTAGCTTTAGGGGTTCTGGTGAGGGTTAAGTGTTAGGTTAGTGTCAGGGTTAGGTCTAGTCTTGAGGGTAAGGTTTAGGGTTAGCTTTAAGAGCTAGGGTTAGGTTTAATGGTTAGGATTAGGATTAGGGTTAAGGTTTAGGGTAAGGCTTAGGGGATAGGGTGAAGGGTTAGGGTCAAGGGTTAGGGTTTTTGTTAGGCATAGCGTTGGGGTTAGAAGTAAGGGTTACTGTCAGTGTTAGGGTTGTAGGTAGGGTTACGGTTAGGGTTAGCGGTTTAGAATTAGGGTTAGGGATTAGGTGTCACAGTGATGACTAGGAGATAGGGTTAGAATTATGGGATAGGGGTTGTTCTCAACAAATGGGTTATGCATTAACGTTAGGATAAGAGGTTAAAGTTAGGCGCACGGTGAGGTTTACGTGTTAAGGGGAGAAATAGGAACAGGGTTGGGTGTTATGTTCAGGGTTAGGGTTATCTGTTAAAGCTATTGTTTATGCTTAGCGCACGGGCCCTGTCTGCATTAGGCGGGCGGGGGGAGTTTAGGGGGCTGGGATTGTACCCGGGAACCCACTCTATCATAATCTGGGTATGGGCCCGTGGGTTTCATGCAGGACACAGTGGTAGAGCCTCCTTTCACGCATGGCATGGGAGGATTGCAGGCTTTCTAAACTCTAAGAAAGCAAGAAGTCTGAGAATTAGATTTAGGGTTAGGATTCTGGTTAGGGTTAAGGATGAAGTTTAGTGTTAGGGTGAGGGCTTAGGGTTAGGGATTAGGGTTAGGGTTAAAGGTTACTCTTAGGTTTAACGGTTCCACTGTGGTTTAGGGTTGAGGTTTACGGTTAGGGTTAAGATGAGGGGTTAGGGTTTGGTACAGCGTTAGAGTTAAGTATTAGGTTTAGTGTTGAAGATAGGATTAGGGTTAGGATTAAAGGTTAGCGTGAGAGTTAACGCTTAGGGTTAAGGTTAAGAGTTAGGGTTTAGGGTTAGGTTTAGGGTTAGTGTTAGTTTTAGGGTTAGAGTTATGTGCTATGGTTTGTGTTAGCGGTTAGGGTTAGGTTTACTGGTGACGGTTAGGGTTACGTTTAGGGGTTAGCATTAGGGTTAGGGTTAGGGTTAAGGGATAAGATTAGGGTTAAGTGTTGGGATAAGGGTTAGGGTTTAGTGTTAGGGTTAGAATTAAGGATTAGGGTTAGGGTCAGGGTTAAATGCTTGGGTGCGGGTAATGGTTAGGGTCAGGGTGAAGGTTCACGGATAGGGTTAGTGTTAAGGGTTACGGGTAGGTTTAGGGTTCAGGGTCAGAGTTAGCATTAGGACTTAAGCTTAGGATTAGGCGGTAGGTTAGATTTAGGGTTAGATCTAGGCGTTAGGGTAAGGGCTAGGGTTAGGGTTAAGAGATAGGGTTAGGTTTAATGCTTAGGATTAGGGTTAGGGTTTGGGGTTAAAGTAAGTGTTAGGGGTTAGGTTTCAGGATCCAAGGTTAGGGTTATTTTTAGCTGTAGTCTTAGGGTTAGGGATAAGGGATCCCATTAGCATTAAGGGTCTTCCTTACTGTAGGGTTAAGGGTTAGGCTTAGAGTTAAAGGTTAAGGTTAGGGTCAGTGTTAAGATTTAGGGTGAGGGTTAACGGTTAGGGTAAAGGTTAAGCGTTAGGGTTAGGGATTAGTGATTAGGGTTTCTGGTTAGTGTTAGGGTTAGCGGTTAGGAGTTAGTGTTTTATGAAGGGGTATGGTTAGAATTAGGATTGGGGTTAGAGTTAGGGTGAGGTATAGGGGTTAGGTTTAGGGGTTAGTTTTAGGGTAAAAGGATAGGATTAGGGTTACGGGTTGGGCTTAGGTTTAGGGTTAAAGTTTACTGCTAGGGTTAGGGATAGGGTTGAGGGTTAGCTTTAGGGGTTCTGGTTAGGGTTAGGTGTTAGGTTAGTGTCAGGGTTAGGTCTAGTCGTGAGGGTAAGGTTTAGGGTTAGCTTTAAGAGCTAGGGTTAGGTTTAATGGTTAGGATTAGGATTAGGGTTAAGGGTTAGGGTAAGGCTTAGGGGTTAGGGTGAAGGGTTAGGGTGCAGGGTTAGGGTTTTTGTTAGGCATAGCGTTGGGGTTAGAAGTAAGGTTTACTGTCAGTATTAGGGTTGTAGGTAGGATTAAGGTTAGGGTTAGCGGTTTAGAATTAGGGTTAGGGATTAGGTGTCACAGTGATGACTAGGAGATAGGGTTATTATTATGGGATAGGGGTTGTTCTCAGGAAATGGGTTATGCATTAACGTTAGGATAAGAGGTTAAAGTTAGGCGCACGGTGAGGTTTATGTGTTAAGGGGAGAAAGAGGAACAGGGTTGGGTGTTATGTTCAGGGTTAGGGTTATCTGTTAAAGGTATTGTTTATGCTTAGCGCACGGGCCCTGTCTGCATTAGGCGGGCGGGGGGAGTTTAGGGGGCTGGGATTGTACCCGGGAACCCACTCTATCATACTCTGGGTATGGGCCCGTGTGTTTCATGCAGGACACAGTGGTAGAGCCTCCTTTCACGCATGGCATGGGAGGATGGCAGGCTTTCTAAACTCTAAGAAAGCAAGAAGTCTGAGAATGAGATTTAGGGTAGGATTATGGTTAGGGTTAAGGATGAAATTTAGTGTTAGGGTGAGGGCTTAGGGTTAGGGATTAGGGTTAGGGTTAAAGGCTACTCTTAGGTTTAACTGCTACACTTTGGTTTAGGGTTGAGGTTTACGGTTAGGGTTAAGATGAGGGGTTATGGTTTGGTACAGGCTTAGGGTTAAGTGTTAGGTTTAGGGTTGAAGATTAGGATTAGGGTTAGGATTAAAGTTTAGCGTGAGAGTTAACGCTTAGGGTTAAGGTTAAGAGTTAGGGTTTAGGGTTAGGGTTGGGGTTAGGTTTAGTTTTAGGGTTAGAGTTATGTGCTATGGTTTGTGTTAGAGGTTAAGGTTATGTTTACTGGTCACGGTTAGGGTTACGTTTAGGGGTTTGCGTTAGGGTTAGGGTTAAGGGATAGGATTAGGGTTAAGTGTTGGGCTTAGGGTTAGGGTTTAGTGTTAGTGTTACCATTAAGGATTAGGGTTAGGGTCAGGGTTAAATGCTTGGGTGCGGGTAATGGTTAGGGTCAGGGTTAAGGTTCACGGATAGGGTTAGTGTTAAGGGTTACGGGTAGGTTTAGGGTTCACGGTTAGAGTTAGCATTAGGGGTTAAGGTTAGGATTAGGCGGTAGGTTCGATTTAGGGTTAGATCTAGGCGTTAGGGTAAGGGCTAGCGTTAGGGTTCAGAGATAGGGTTAGGTTTAATGCTTAGGATTAGGGTTAGGGTTTGGGGTTAAAGTAAGTGTTAGGGGTTAGGTTTAAGGATCCAAGGTTACGGTTATTTTTAGCTGTAGTGTTAGGGTTAGGGATAAGGGATCCCATTAGCATTAAGGGTCTTCCTTACTGTAGGCTTAAGGGTTAGGCTTAGAGTTAAAGGTTAAGGTTAGGGTCAGTGTTAAGATTTAGGGTGAGGGTTAACGGTTAGGGTAAAGGTTAAGTGTTAGGGTTAGGGATTAGTGATTAGGGTTTCTGGTTAGTGTTAGGTTAGCGGTTAGTGTTTTATGAAGGGGTATGGTTAGAATTAGGATTGGGTTTAGAGTTAGGGTGAGGTATAGGGGTTAGGTTTAGGGGTTAGTTTTAGGGTAAAAGGATAGGATTAGGGTTACGGGTTGGGCTTAGGTTTAGGGTTAAAGTTTACTGCTAGGGTTAGGGATAGGGTTCAGGGTTAGCTTTAGGGGTTCTGGTGAGGGTTAAGTGTTAAGTTAGTGTCACGGTTAGGTCTAGTCGTGAGGGTAAGGTTTAGGGTTAGCTTTAAGAGCTAGGGTTAGGTTTAATGGTTAGGATTAGGATTAGGGTTAAGGGTTAGGGTAAGGCTTAGGGGTTAGGGTGAAGGGTTAGGGTCAAGGGTTAGGGTTTTTGTTAGGCATAGCGTTGGGGTTAGAAGTAAGGGTTACTGTCAGTGTTAGGGTTGTAGGTAGGGTTACGGTTAGGGTTAGCGGTTTGGAATTAGGGTTAGGGATTAGGTGTCACAGTGATGACTAGGAGATAGGGTTAGAATTATGGGATAGGGGTTGTTCTCAGGAAATGGGTTATGCATTAACGTTATGATAAGAGGTTAAAGTTAGGCGCACGGTGAAGTTTACGTGTTAAGGGGAGAAATAGGAACAGGGTTGGGTGTTACGTTCAGGGTTAGGGTTATCTGTTAAAGGTATTGATTATGCTTAGCGCACGGGCCCTGTCTGCATTAGGCGGGCGGGGGGGAGTTTTGGGGGCTAGGATTGTACCCGGGAACCCACTCTATCATACTCTGGGTATGGGTCCGTGGGTTTCATACAGGAAACAGTGGTAGAGCCTCCTTTCACGCATGGCATGGGAGGATTGCAGGCTTTCTAAACTCTAAGAAAGCAAGAAGTCTGAGAATTAGATTTAGGGTTAGGATTCTGGTTAGGGTTAAGGATGAAGTTTAGTGTTAGGGTGAGGGCTTAGTGTTAGGGATTAGGGTTAGGGTTAAAGGTTAGTCTTAGGTTTAACGGTTACACTTTGGTTTAGGGTTGAGGTTTACGGTTAGGGTTAAGATGAGGGGTTAGGGTTTGGTACAGGGTTAGGGTTAAGTGTAAGGTTTAGGGTTGAAGATTAGGATTAGGGTTAGGATTATAGGATAGCGTGAGAGTTAACGCTTAGGGTTAAGGTTAAGAGTTAGGGTTTAGGGTTAGGATTA
>NW_027182973.1:215000-217500 GCF_041146395.1 Eulemur rufifrons
TTAGCATTAGGGCTTAAGGTTAGGATTAGGCGGTAGGTTCGATTTAGGGTTAGATCTAGACGTTAGGGTAAGGGCTAGCGTTAGGGTTAAGAGATAGGGTTAGGTTTAATGCTTAGGATTAGGGTTAGGGTTTGGGGTTAAAGTAAGTGTTAGGGGTTAGGTTTAAGGATCAAAGGTTAGGGTTATTTTTAGCTGTAGTGTTAGGGTTAGGGATAAGGGATCCCATTAGCATTAAGGGTCTTCCTTACTGTAGGGTTAAGGGTTAGGCTTAGAGTTAAAGGTTAAGGTTAGGGTCAGTGTTAAGATTTGGGGTGCGGGTTAACGGTTAGGGTAAAGGTTAAGCGTTAGGGTTAGGGATTAGTGATTAGGGTTTTTGGTTAGTGTTAGGGTTAGCGGTTAGGAGTTAGTGTTTTATGAAGGGGTATGGTTAGAATGAGGATTGGGTTTAGAGTTAGGGTGAGGTATAGGGGTTAGGTTTAGGGGTTAGTTTTAGGGTAAAAGGATAGGATTAGGGTTACGGGTTGGGCTTAGTTTTAGGGTTAAAGTTTACTGCTAGGGTTAGGGATAGGGTTCAGGCTTAGCTTTAGGGGTTCTGGTTAGGTTTAGGTGTTAGGTTAGTGTCAGGGTTAGGTCTAGTCGTGAGGGCAAGGTTCAGGGTTATCTTTAAGAGCTAGGGTTAGGTTTAATGGTTAGGATTAGGATTAGGGTTAAGGGTTAGGGTAAGGCTTAGGGGTGAGGGTGAAGTGTTAGGGTCAAGGGTTAGGGTTACTGTTAGGCATAGCGTTGGGTTTAGAAGTAAGGGTTACTGTCAGTGTTAGGGTTGTAGGTAGGGTTACGGTTAGGGTTAGCGGTTTAGAATTAGGGTTAGGGATTAGGTGTCACAGTGATGACTAGGAGATAGGGTTAGAATTATGGGATAGGGGTTGTTCTCAGGAAATGGGTTATGCATTAACGTTAGGATAAGAGGTTAAAGTTAGGCGCACGGTGAGGTTTACGTGTTAAGGGGAGAAATAGGAACAGGGTTGGGTGTTATGTTCAGGGTTAGGGTTATCTGTTAAAGGTATTGTTTATGCTTAGCGCACGGGCCCTGTCTGCATTGGGCGGGCGGGGGGAGTTTAGAGGGCTGGGATTGTACCCGGGAACCCACTCTATCATACTCTGGGTATGGGCCCGTGGGTTTCATGCAGGACGCAGTGGTAGAGCCTCCTTTCACGCATGGCATGGGAGGATTGCAGGCTTTCTAAACTCTAAGAAAGGAAGAAGTCTGAGAATTAGATTTAGGGTTAGGATTCTGGTTAGGGTTAAGGATGAAGTTTAGTGTTAGGGTGAGGGCTTAGGGTTAGGGATTAGGGTTAGGGTTAAAGGTTACCCTTAGGTTTAACGGTTACACTTTGGTTTAGGGTTGAGGTTTACGGTTAGGGTTAAGATGAGGGATTAGGGTTTGGTACAGGGTTAGGGTTATGTGTTAGGTTTAGGGTTGAAGATTAGGATTAGGGTTAGGATTAAAGGTTAGCGTGAGAGTTAACGCTTAGGGTTAAGGTTAAGTGTTAGGGTTTAGGGTTAGGGTTAGGGTTAGTTTTAGAGTTAGAGTTATGTGCTATGGTTTGTGGTAGAGGTTAGGGTTAGGTTTACAGGTCACGGCTAGGGTTAGGTTTAGGGGGTAGCATTAGGGTTAGGCTTATGGTTACGGTTAAGGGATAGGATTAGGGATAAGTGTTGGGCTTAGGGTTAGGGTTTAGTGTTAGGGTTATCATTAAGGATTAGTGGTAGGGTCAGGGTTAAATGCTTGGGTGCGGGTAATGGTTAGGGTCAGGGTTAAGGTTCACGGATAGGGTTAGTGTTAAGGGTTACGGGTAGGTTTAGGGTTCAGGGTTAGAGTTAGCATTAGGGCTTAAGGTTAGGATTAGGCGGTAGGTTAGATTTAGGGTTAGATCTAGGCGTTAGGGTAAGGGCTAGCGTTAGGGTTCAGAGATAGGGTTAGGTTTAATGCTTAGGATTAGGGTTAGGGTTTGGGGTTAAAGTAAGTGTTAGGGGTTAGGTTTAAGGATCCAAGGTTAGGGTTATTTTTAGCTGTAGTGTTAGGGTTAGGGATAAGGGATCCTATTAGCATTAAGGGTCTTCCTTATTGTAGGGTTAAGGGTTAGGCTTAGAGTTAAAGGTTAAGGTTAGGGTCAGGGTTAAGATTTAGGGTGAGGGTTAACGGTTAGGGTAAAGGTTAAGCGTTAGGGTTAGGGATTAGTGATTAGGGATTTTGGTTAGTGTTAGGGTTAGCGGTTAGGAGTTAGTGTTTTATGAAGGGGTATGGTTAGAATTAGGATTGGGGTTAGAGTTAGGGTGTGGTATAGGGGTTAGGTTTAGGGGTTAGTTTTAGGGTAAAAGGATAGGATTAGGGTTACGGGTTGGGCTTAGGTTTAGGGTTAAAGTTTACTGCTAGGGTTAGGGATAGGGTTCAGGGTTAGCTTTAGGGGTTCTGGTTAGGGTTAGGTGTTAGGTTAGTGTC
>NW_027182973.1:242500-245000 GCF_041146395.1 Eulemur rufifrons
AGGGGTTAGGGTGAAGGGTTAGGGTCAAGGGTTAGGGTTTTTGTTAGGCATAGCGTTGGGGTTAGAAGTAAGGGTTACTGTCAGTGTCAGGGTTGTAGGTAGGGTTACGGTTAGGGTTAGCGGTTTAGAATTAGGGTTAGGCATTAGGTGTCACAGTGATGACTAGGAGATAGGGTTAGAATCATGGGATGGGGTTGTTCTCAGCAAATGGGTTATGCATTAACGTTAGGATAAGAGGTTAAAGTTAGGCGCACGGTGAGGTTTACATGTTAAGGGGAGAAATAGGAACAGGGTTGGGTGTTATGTTCAGGGTTAGGGTTATCTGTTAAAGGTATTGTTTATGCTTAGCGCACGGGCCCTGACTGCATTAGGCGGGCGGGGGGAGATTACGGGGCTGGGATTGTACCCGGGAACCCACTCTATCATACTCTGGGTATGGGCCCGTGGGTTTCATGCAGGACACAGTGGTAGAGCCTCCTTTCACGCATGGCATGGGAGGATTGCAGGCTTTCTAAACTCTAAGAAAGCAAGAAGTCTGAGAATGAGATTTAGGGTTGGATTATGGTTAGGGTTAAGGATGAAGTTTAGTGTTAGGGTGAGGGCTTAGGGTTAGGGATTAGGGTTAGGGTTAAAGGTTACTCTTAGGTTTAACGGTTACACTTTGGTTTAGGGTTGAGGTTTACGGTTAGGGTTAAGATGAGGGGTTAGGGTTTGGTACAGGGTTAGGGTTAAGTGTTAGGTTTAGGGTTGAAGATTAGGATTAGGGTTAGGATTAAAGGTTAGCGTGAGAGTTAACGCTTAGGGTTAAGGTTAAGAGTTAGGTTTTATGGTTAGGGTTAGGGTTAGGGTTAGTTTTAGGGTTAGAGTTATGTGCTAAGATTTGTGTTAGAGGTTAGGGTTAGGTTTACTGGGCACGGATAGGGTTACGTTTAGGGGTTAGCATTAGGGTTAGGGTTAGGGTTAAGGGATAGGATTAGGGTTAAGTTTTGGGCTTAGGGTTAGGGTTTAGTCTTAGGGTTAGCATTAAGGATTAGGGTTAGGGTCAGGGTTAAATGCTTGGGTGCGGGTAATGGTTAGGGTCAGGGTTAAGGTTCACGGATAGGGTTAGTGTTAAGGGTTATGGGTAGGTTTAGGGTTCAGGGTTAGAGTTAGCATTAGGGCTTAAGGTTAGGATTAGGCGGTAGGTTAGATTTAGGGTTAGATCTAGGCGTTAAGGTAAGGGCTAGCGTTAGGGTTAAGAGATAGGGTTAGGTTTAATGCTTAGGATTAGGGTTAGGGTTTGGGGTTAAAGTAAGTGTTAGGGGTTAGGTTTCAGGATCAAAGGTTAGGGTTATTTTTAGCTGTAGTGTTAGGGTTAGGGATAAGGGATCCCATTAGCATTAAGGGTCTTCCTTACTGTAGGATTAAGGGATAGGCTTAGAGTTAAAGGTTAAGGTTAGGGTCAGTGTTAAGATTTAGGGTGAGGGTTAACAGTTAGGGTAAAGGTTAAGCGTTAGGGTTAGGGATTAGTGATTAGGGTTTTTGGTTAGTGTTAGGGTTAGCGGTTAGGAGTTAGTGTTTTATGAAGGGGTATGGTTAGAATTAGGATTGGGGTTAGAGTTAGCGTGAGGTGTAGGGGTTAGGTTTAGGGGTTAGTTTTAGGGTAAAAGGATAGGATTAGGGTTACGGGTTGGGCTTAGGTTTAGGGTTAAAGTTTACTGCTAGGGTTAGGGATAGGGTTCAGGGTTAGCTTTAGGGGTTCTGGTTAGGGTTAGGGGTTAGGTTAGTGTCAGGGTTAGGTCTAGTCGTGAGGGTAAGGTTTAGGGTTAGCTTTAAGAGCTAGGGTTAGGTTTAATGGTTAGGATTAGGATTAGGGTTAAGGGTTAGGGTAAGGCTTAGGGGTTAGGGTGAAGGGTTAGGGTGCAGGGTTAGGGTTTTTGTTAGGCATAGCGTTGGGGTTAGAAGTAAGGTTTACTGTCAGTATTAGGGTTGTAGGTAGGGTTACGGTTAGGGTTAGCGGTTTAGAATTAGGGTTAGGGATTAGGTGTCACAGTGATCACTAGGAGATAGGGTTAGAATTATGGGATAGGGGTTGTTCTCAGGAAATGGGTTATGCATTAACGTTAGGATAAGAGGTTAAAGTTAGGCGCAAGGTGAAGTTTACGTGTTAAGGGGAGAAATAGGAACAGGGTTGGGTGTTATGTTCAGGGTTAGGGTTATCTCTTAAAGGTATTGTTTATGCTTAGCGCACGGGCCCTGTCGGCATTAGGCTGGGGTGAGTTTAGGGGGCTGGGATTGTCACCGGGAACCCACTGTATCGGACTCTGGGTATGGGCCGGTGGATTTCATGCAGGACACAGTGGTAGAGCCTCCTTTCACACATGTCATGGGAGGATTGCAGGCTTTCTAAACTCTAAGAAAGCAAGAAGTCTGAGAATGAGATTTAGGGTTGGATTATGGTTAGGGTTAAGGATGAAGTTTAGTGTTAGGGTGAGGGCTTAGGGTTAGGGATTAGGGTTAG
>NW_027182973.1:250000-305000 GCF_041146395.1 Eulemur rufifrons
TTAGTGTTAAGGGATACGGGTAGGTTTAGGGTTCAGGGTTAGAATTACCATTAGGGCTTAAGGTTAGGATTAGGTGGTAGGTTATATTTAGGGTTAGATCTAGGCGTTAGGGTAAGGGCTAGCGTTAGGGTTAGGGTTAGGGTTAGGGTTTTTGTTAGGCATAGCGTTGGGGTTAGAAGTAAGGGTTACTGTCAGTGTTAGGGTTGTAGGTAGGGTTACGGTTAGGGTTAGCGGTTTAGAATTAGGGTTAGGGATTACGTGTCACAGTGATGACTAGGAGATAGGGTTAGAATTATGGGATAGGGGTTGTTCTCAGGAAATGGGTTATGCATTAACGTTAGGATAAGAGGTTAAAGTTAGGCGCACGGTGAGGTTTACGTGTTAAGGGGAGAAATAGGAACAGGGTTGGGTGTTATGTTCAGGGTTAGGGTTATCTGTTAAAGGTATTGTTTATGCTTAGCGCACGGGCCCTGTCTGCATTAGGCTGGCGGGGGGAGTTTAGGGGGCTGGGATTGTACCCGGGAACCCACTCTATCATACTCTGGGTATGGGCCCGTGGGTTTCATGCAGGACACAGTGGTAGAGCCTCCTTTCACGCATGGCATGGGAGGATTGCAGGCTTTCTAAACTCTAAGAAAGCAAGAAGTCTGAGAATGAGATTTAGGGTTGGATTATGGTTAGGGTTAAGGATGAAGTTTAGTGTTAGGGTGAGGGCTTAGGGTTAGGGTTAAAGATTACTCTTAGGTTTAACGGTTACACTTTGGTTTAGGGTTGAGGTTTACGGTTAGGGTTAAGATGAGCGGTTAGGGTTTGGTACAGGGTTAGGGTTAAGTGGTAGGTTTAGGGTTGAAGATTAGGATTAGGGTTAGGATTAAAGGTTAGCGTGAGAGTTAACGCTTAGGGTTAAGGTTAAGAGTTAGGGTTTAGGGTTAGGTTTAGTGTTAGGGTTAGTTTTAGGTTTAGAGTTATGTGCTATGATTTGTGTTAGAGGTTAGGGTTAGGTTTACTGGGCACTGATAGGGTTACGTTTAGGGGTTAGCATTAGGGTTAGCGTTAGGGTTAAGGGATAGGATTAGGGTTAAGTTTTGGGCTTAGCGTTAGGGTTTAGTCTTAGGTTTAGCATTAAGGATTAGGTTAAAGGTCAGGGTTAAATGCTTGGGTGCGGGTAATGGTTAGGGTCAGGGTTAAGGTTCACGGATAGGGTTAGTGTTAAGGGTTATGGGTAGGTTTAGGGTTCAGGGTTAGAGTTAGCATTAGGGCTTAAGGTTAGGATTAGGTGGTAGGTTAGATTTAGGGTTAGATCTAGGCGTTAGGGTAAGGGCTAGCGTTAGGGTTAAGAGATAGGGTTAGGTTTAATGCTTAGGAATAGGGTTAGGGTTTGGGGTTAAAGTAAGTGTTAGGGGTTAGGTTTAAGGACCAAAGGTTAGGGTTATTTTTAGCTGTAGTGTTAGGGTAAGGATAAGGGATCCCATTAGCATTAAGGGTCATCCTTACTGTAGGGTTAAGGGTTAGGCTTAGAGTTAAAGGTTAAGGTTAGGGTCAGTGTTAAGATTTAGGGTGAGGGTTAACGGTTAGGGTAAAGGTTAAGCATTAGGGTTAGGGATTAGTGATTAGGGTTTTTGGTTAGTGTTAGGGTTAGCGGTTAGGAGTTAGTGTTTTATGAAGGGGTATGGTTAGAGTTAGGATTGGGGTTAGAGTTAGGGTGAGGTATAGGGGTTAGGTTTAGGGGTTAGTTTTAGGGTAAAAGGATAGGATTAGGGTTACGGGTTGGGCTTAGGTTTTGGGTTAAAGTTTACTGCTAGGGTTAGGGATAGGGTTCAGGGTTAGCTTTAGGGGTTCTGGTTAGGGTTAGGTGTTAGGTTAGTGTCAGGGTTAGGACTAGTCGTGAGGGTAAGGTTTAGGGTTAGCTTTAAGAGCTAGGGTTTGGTTTAATGGTTAGGATTAGGATTAGGGTTAAGGGTTAGGGTAAGGCTTGGGGGTTAGGGTCAAGGGTTAGGGTTAAGGGTTGGAGTTTTTGTTAGGCATAGCGTTGGGGTTAGAAGTAAGGGTTACTGTCAGTGTTAGGGTTGTAGGTAGGGTTACGGTTAGGGTTAACGGTTTAGAATTAGGGTTAGGGATTAGGTGTCACAGTGATGACTAGGAGATAGAGTTAGAATTATGGGATAGGGGTTGTTCTCAGGAAATGGGTTATGCATTAACGTTAGGATAAGAGGTTAAAGTTAGGCGCACGGTGAGGTTTACATGTTAAGGGGAGAAATAGGAACAGGGTTGGGTGTTATGTTCAGGGTTAGGGTTATCTGTTAAAGGTATTGTTTATGCTTAGCGCACGGGCCCTGTCTGCTTTAGGCGGGCGGGGAGAGTTTAGGGGGCTGGGATTGTACCCGGGAACCCACTCTATCATACTCTTTGTATGGGCCCTTTTGTTTCATGCAGGACACAGTGGTAGAGCCTCCTTTCACGCATGGCATGGGAGGATTGCAGGCTTTCTAAACTCTAAGAAAGCAAGAAGACTGAGAATTAGATTTAGGGTTAGGATTCTGGTTAGGGTTAAGGATGAAGTTTAGTGTTAGGGTGAGGGCTTAGGGTTAGGGATTAGGGTTAGGGTTAAAGGTTACTCTTAGGTTTAACGGTTACACTTTGGTTTGGGGTTCAGGTTTACGGTTAAGCTTAAGATGACGAGTTAGGTTTTGGTACAGGGTTAGGGTTAAGTGTTACGTTTAGGGTTGAAGATTAGGATTAGGGTTAGGATTAAAGGTTAGCGTGAGAGTTAACGCTTAGTTTTAAGGTTAAGTGTTAGGGTTTAGGGTTAGGGTTAGGGTTATTTTTAGGGTTAGAGTTATGTGCTATGGTTTGTGTTAGAGGTTAGGGTTAGGATTACTGGTCACGGTTAGGGTTACGTATAGGGGTTAGCATTAGAGTTAGGGTTAGGGTTAAGGGATAGGATTAGGGTTAAGTGTTGGGCTTAGGGTGAGGGTTTAGTGTTAGGGTTAGCATTAAGGATTAGGGTTAGGGTCAGGGTTAAATGCTTGGGTGCGGGTAATGGTTACGGTCAAGGTTAAGGTTCACGGATAGGGTTAGTGTTAACGGTTACGGGTAGGTTTAGGGTTCAGGGTTAGAGTTAGCATTAGGGCTTAAGGTTAGGATTAGGCGGTAGGTTCGATTTAGGGTTAGATCTAGGCGTTAGGGTAAGGGCTAGCGTTAGGGTTAAGAGATAGGGTTCGGTTTAATGCTTAGGATTAGGGTTAGGGTTTGGGGTTAAAGTAAGTGTTAGGGGTTAGGTTTAAGGATCCAAGGTTAGGGTTATTTTTAGCTGTAGTGTTAGGGTTAGGGATAAGGGATCCCATTAGCATTAAGGGTCTTCCTTACTGTAGGGTTAAGGGTTAGGCTTAGAGTTAAAGGTTAAGGTTAGGGTCAGTGTTAAGATTTAGGGTGAGGGTGAACGGTTAGGGTAAATGTTAAGCGTTAGGGTTAGGGATTAGTGATTAGGGTTTTTGGTTAGTGTTAGGGTTAGCGGTTAGGAGTTATTGTTTTATGAAGGGGTATGGTTAGAATTAGGATTGGGGTTAGAGTTAGGGTGAGGTATAGGGGTTAGGTTTAGGGGTTAGTTTTAGGGTAAAAGGATAGGATTAGGGTTACGGGTTGGGCTTAGGTTTAGGGTTAAAGTTTACTGCTAGGGTTAGGGATAGGGTTCAGGGTTAGCTTTAGGGGTTCTGGTAAGGGTTAGGTGTTAGGTTAGTGTCAGGGTTAGGTCTAGTCGTGAGGGTAAGGTTTAGGGTTAGCTTTAAGAGCTAGGGTTAGGTTTAATGGTTAGGATTAGGATTAGGGTTAAGGGTTAGGGTAAGGCTTAGGGGTTAGGGTGAAGGTTTAGGGTTTTTGTTAGGCATAGCGTTGGGGTTAGAAGTAAGGGTTACTGTCAGTGTCAGGGTTGTAGGTAGGGTTACGGTTAGGGTTAGCGGTTTAGAATTAGGGTTAGGGATTAGGTGTCACAGTGATGACTAGGAGATAGGGTTAGAATTATGGGATAGGGGTTGTTCTCAGGAATGGGTTATGCATTAACGTTAGGATAAGAGGTTAAAGTTAGGCGCACGGTGAGGTTTACGTGTTAATGGGAGAAATAGGAACAGGGTTGGGTGTTATGTTCAGGGTTAGGGTTATCTGTTAAAGGTATTGTTTATGCTTAGCGCACGGGCCCTGTCTGCATTAGGCGGGCGGGGGGATTTTAGGGGGCTGGGATTGTACCTGGGAACCCACTCTGTCATACTCTGGGTATGGGCCCGTGGGTTTCATGCAGGACACAGTGGTAGAGCCTCCTTTCACGCATGGCATGGGAGGATTGCAGGCTTTCTAAACTCTAAGAAAGCAAGAAGTCTGAGAATTAGATTTAGGGTTAGGATTCTGGTTAGGGTTAAGGATGAAGTTTAGTGTTAGGGCGAGGGCTTAAGGTTAGGGATTAGGGTTAGGGATAAAGGTTACTCTTAGTTTTAATGGTTACACTTTGGTTTAGGGTTGAGGTTTACGGTTAGGGTTAAGATGAGGGGTTAGGGTTTGGTACAGGGTTAGGGTTAAGTGTTAGGTTTAGGGTTGAAGATTAGGATTAGGGTTAGGATTAAAGGTTAGCGTGAGAGTTAACGCTTAGCGTTAAGGTTAAGTGTTAGGGTTTAGGGTTAGGGTTAGCGTTAGGGTTAGTTTTAGGGTTAGAGTTATGTGCTATGGTTTCTGTTAGAGGTTAGGGTTAGGTTCACTGGTGACGGTTAGGGTTACGTTTAGTGGTTAGCATTAGTGTTCGGGTTAGCGTTAGGGTTCAGGGATAGGATTAGGGTTAAGTGTTTTGCTTAGGGTGGGGGTTTAGTGTTAGGGTTATCATTAATGATTAGGGTTAGGGTCAGGGTTAAAAGCTTGGGTGCGGGTAATGGTTAGGGTCAGGGTTAAGGTTCACGGATAAGGTTAGTTTTAAGGGTTACGGGTAGGTTTAGTGTTAGAGTTAGCATTAGGGCTTAAGGTTAGGATTAGGCGGTAGGTTAGATTTAGGGTTAGATCTAGGCGTTCGGGTAAGGGCTAGCGTTAGGGTTAAGAGATAGGGTTAGGTTTAATGCTTAGGATTAGGGTTAGGGTTTGGGGTTAAAATAAGTGTTAGGGGTTAGGTTTAAGGATCCAAGGTTAGGGTTATTTTTAGCTGTAGTGTTAGGGTTAGGGATAAGGGATCCCATTAGCATTAAGGGTCTTCCTTACTGTAGGGTTAAGGGTTAGGCTTAGAGTTAAAGGTTAAGGTTAGGGTCAGTGTTAAGATTTAGGGTGAGGGTTAACGGTTAGGGTAAAGGTTAAGCGTTAGGGTTAGGGATTAGTGATTAGGGTTTTTGGTTAGTGTTAGGGTTAGCGGTTAGGAGTTAGTGTTTTATGAAGGGGTATGGTTAGAATTAGGATTGGGGTTAGAGTTAGGGTGAGGTATAGGGGTTAGGTTAGGGGTTAGTTTTAGGGTAAAAGGATAGGATTATTGTTACGGGTTGGGCTTAGGTTTAGGGTTAAAGTTTACTGCTAGGGTTAGGGATAGGGTTGAGGGTTAGCTTTAGGGGTTCTGGTTAGGGTTAGGTGTTAGGTTAGTGTCAGGGTTAGGTCTAGTCGTGAGGGTAAGGTTTAGGGTTAGCTTTAAGAGCTAGGGTTAGGTTTCATGTTTAGGATTAGGATTAGGGTTAAGGGTTAGGGTAAGGCTTAGGGGTTAGGGTGAAGGGTTAGGGTCAAGGGTTAGGGTTTTTGTTAGACATAGCGTTGGGGTTAGAAGTAAGGGTTACTGTCAGTGTTAGGGTTGTAGGTAGGGTTACGGTTAGGGTTAGCGGTTTAGAATTAGGGTTAGCGATTAGGTGTCACAGTGATGACTAGGAGATAGGGTTAGAATTATGGGATAGGGGTTGTTCTCAGGAAATGGGTTTTGCATTAACGTTAGGATAAGAGGTTAAAGTTAGGCGCACGGTGAGGTTTACGTGTTAAGGGGAGAAATAGGAACAGGGTTGGGTGTTATGTTCAGGGTTAGGGTTATCTGTTAAAGGTATCATTTATGCTTAGCGCACGGGCCCTGTCGGCATTAAGCTGGGGGGAGGTTAGGGGGCTGGGATTGTCACCGGGAACCCACTGTATCGGACTCTGGGTATGGGCCCGTGGGTTTCATGCAGGACACAGTGGTAGAGCCTCCTTTCACACATGGCATGGGAGGATTGCAGGCTTTCTAAACTCTAAGAAAGCAAGAAGTCTGAGAATTAGATTTAGGGTTAGGATTATGGTTAGGGTTCAGGATGAAGTGTAGTGTTATGGTGAGGGGATAGGGTTACAGATTAGGGTTACGGTTTAAGGTTACTGTTAGGTTTAACGGTTACAGTTCGTTTTGGGGTTGAGGTTTGCGGATAGGGTTAAGATGAGGGGTTAGGTTTTGGTACAGGTTTAGGGTTGTGTTAGGTTTAGGTTTGAAGATTAGGATTAGAGTTAGGATTAAAGGTTAGCATGAGAGTTAACGGTTAAGATTAAGGTTAAGGGTTAGGGTTAGGGTTTAGGTTTAGGGTTAAGGGTTAGGGTTAGTTTTAGGGTTAGAGTTATGTGTTAGTGTTTGTGTTAGAGGTTAGGGTTAGGTTTACTGTTCACGGTTAGGGTTACGTTTAGGGGTTAGCATTAGGGTTAGGGATTAGGTTTAGGGTAAGGGTTTAGAGTTAGTGTTGGGCTTTAGGCTCGGGGCTTAGGTTCAGGGTCAGCGGTTAGGGTTGGTGGTAGGGCTTAGATTTAGCGGTCAGTTTAAGGGCACAGGACCTGGTTAATCTACGGTGAGAGGGGTGTGGTCTGAGTCACCACAAAAGCACAACATCATTCCCTGGACCTTGGGACAAAACCTACATGCAGGACTCAGGCAGAGCCTCATCTCACACATGGCATGGCTGTATTGTAGGCTTGCTTCACTCTGGGAATGGAAGTAGTGTGAGAATTAGGGTTAGGTTTGGGGTTAGGGGTTTCGAGTTAGGGGTTAGGTTTCGAGTCAGGGTCAGGTGCTAGGGATTAGTGGTTAGGTTTAGAGTTAGTGTTAGGGGTTAGGTGTTAAGTCTGGGTTGGGGGCCAGGGTTAGGTTTAGGGTTGGGGTTAGCGTTAGGGTTAGGGGTTAGGGTTAAGGGATAGGGTTAGGGTTAAGGGTTAGGCTTAGGGTTAGGGTTCAGGGTTAGGGTTAAGGTTTAGGGTTAGAGTCAGGGTTAAGGGTTAGGGTGAGGCTTAACAGTTAGGGTTAGGGTTAGGGGGTTAGGAATAGGGTTAGGGTTAAGGGTTAGGTTTATGGTTCAGGTTTAAGGTTAGGATTAGGGGTTAGGGTTAGTGTTAACTGTAGGTCAGTGTTGGGGTTAGATCTCTAGGCATTAGCGTATAGGTTAGGGTTAGGGTTAAGTAGGGTTATGTTTAATGGTTAGGATTGGGATTAGCGTTAAGGGTTAGGGTTAAGCTTTAGGGGTTATGACTAAGGATCAATGGTTAGGGTTATTTTTAGGCGTAGGGTTAGTGTAAGGGTTTTAGGGTTACTGTTAGTGTTGTCGGTAGGGTTAAGGTTAGGGTTGGCGTTTCAGAATTAGGGATTAGGTGTTATGGTTACGGCTAGGAGTTAGGGTTAGAATTACGGTATAGGGCTTGTTCTCAGGGTGTCATGCATTATCGTTAAGATAAGGGGTTAAGTTAGGGTTAGGGTGAGGTTTACGTGTTAAGGTGAGCAGTAGGATCAGGGTTAGGTGTTATGTTCTGGGTTAGGGTTATGGGTGTGGGGTAGGGTTTATGCTTAGGGCACGGGCCCTGTATGCACTAGGAGGCGAAGTTAGGGGTCTGTGATGGTCGCTGGGAGCCCACTCTATCGTACGCAGTGTATGGGCCTCTGGGTTTCATGCAGGACACTGCCGCAGAGCGGGCTTTCATGCATGGCTTAGTAGGATTGTAGGCTTTCAAAACTCTGAGAAAGCAAGTCTGAGAATTAGATTTAGGGTTAGGATTACGGTACGGTTTAGGGATGAAGATTAGTGATAGGGTGAGGGCTTAGGGTTAGGGGTTAGGGTTAGGGTTAGGGTTGTTGGCAGGGTGAAGGTTAGGGTTGGCATTTTAGAATTAGGGATGAGGTGTTACGGTTATGGCTAGGGGTTAGGATTAGAATTATGGGATAGGGCTTCTTCTCAGGGTGTTATGCATTAAGGTTAAGATAAGGGGATAAGTTAGGGTTACGGGGAGGTTTATGTTTTAAGGTGAGCAATAGGATCAGGGTCAGGTGCTATGTTCAGGGTGAGGGTTATCTGTTAGGGGTAGTGTTTATACTTAGCGTACAGGCCCTGTCTGCACTGGGCGGGGGGCTGGGGTTAGGGGGATGGGATTGTCCCCGGGAACCCACTCTATCATACGCTAGGTATGGGCTCCTGGTTTCATGCAAGAGAGAGCTGCAGAGCCCCCTTTTACTCATGGCATGGGAGGATTTTAGGCTTTCTAAACTCTAAGAAAGCAAGAAGTCCGAGAATTAGATTTGGGGTAGGATTATGATAATGTTTAGGGTTAGGGTTAGTGTTAAGGTGGGGTCTTAGGGTTAGGGGTTAGGGTTAGAGGTTAGTGTTAGGTGTAACAGTTACAGTTAGGTTTATGGTTAAGTTTCAGGGTTAGGGTTAAGGTTTGGGTTTAGCGTTTGGCACAGGGTTAGGCTTCAGTGTTAGCTTTATGGTTAAAGATTAGGATTAGGGTTAGTGTGAGGGTTAATGGTAAGGGTCAAGATTAAGGGTTAGGGTTGGGGTTAGGGTTAGGTTTAGGGTTAGGGCTTAGGGTTAGGGGATAGGATTAGGGTTAAGTGTTGGGCTTATGGTTAGGGTTAAAGTTTAGTGTTAGGGTTAATGTTTAGTGTTATGGTCCAGTTTAAGTGTTAGGGTGAGGATTAACAGTTAGGATTAGGCTTAGGGGTTAGGGATATAGTGAAGGTTCAGTGTTAGGGTTAGGTTTAGGGTTCAGGTTAGGGTTAGCTTTAGGGGTTATGGTTAGGGTTAGGTGTTAGGTTAGTGTCAGGGTTAGGTCTAGTCGTGAGGGTAAGGTTTAGGGTTAGCTTTAAGAGCTAGGGTTAGGTTTAATGGTTAGGATTAGGATTACGGTTAAAGGTTAGGGTAATGCTCAGGGGTTAGGGTGAAGGGTGAAGGGTTAGGGCTTTTGTTAGGCATAGCGTTGGGGTTAGAACTAAGGGTTCCTGTCAGTGTTAGGGTTGTAGGCAGCGTTACGGTTAGGCTTAGCGGTGGAGAATTAGGGTTAGGGATTAGGTGTTACAGTTATGACTAGGAGATAGGGTTAGAATTATGGGATAGGGGATGTTCTCAGGGAATGGGTTATGCATTAACGTTACGTTAAGAGGTTAAAGTTAGGCTCACGGTGAGGTTTACGTGTTAAGGGGAGAAATAGGAACAGGGTTAGGTGCCATGTTCAGGGTTAGGGTTATCTGTTAATGGTATCATTTATGCTTAGCGCACGGGCCCTGTCGGCATTAGGCTGGGGGGAGGTTAGGGGGCTGGGATTGTCACCGGGAACCCACTGTATCGGACTCTGGGTATGGGCCCGTGGATTTCATGCAGGACACAGTGGTAGAGCCTCCTTTCACACATGGCACGGGAGGATTGCAGGCTTTCTAAACTCTAAGAAAGCAAGAAGTCTGAGAATTAGATTTAGGGTTAGGATTATGGTTAGGGTTCAGGATGAAGTGTAGTGTTATGGTGAGGGGATAGGGTTACAGATTAGGGTTACGGTTTAAGGTTACTGTTAGGTTTAACGGTTATAGTTCGTTTGGGGGTTGAGGTTTGCGGATAGGGTTAAGATGAGGGGTCAGGGTTTGGTACAGGGTTAGGGTTGTGTTCGGTTTAGGGTTGAAGATTAGGATTAGGGTTAGGATTAAAGGTTAGCATGAGAGTTAACGGTTAAGATTAAGGTTAAGGGTTAGGGTTAGGTTTTAGGTTTAGGGTTAAGGGTTAGGGTTAGTTTTAGGGTTAGAGTTATGTGTTAGGGTTTGTGTTAGAGGTTAGGGTTAGGTTTACTGTTCGTGGTTAGAGTTACGTTTAGGGGTTAGCATTAGGGTTAGGGATTAGGTTTAGGGTAAGTGTTTAGAGTTAGTGTTGGGCTTTAGGCTCGGGGCTTAGGTTCAGTGTCAGCGGTTAGGGTTGGTGGTAGGGCTTAGATTTAGCGGTCAGTTTAAGGGCACAGGACCTGGTTAATCTACGGTGAGAGGGGTGTGGTCGGAGTCACCACAAAAGCACAACATCATTCCCTGGGCCTTGGGACAAAACCTACATGCAGGACTCAGGCAGAGCCTCATCTCACACATGGCATGGCTGTATTGTAGGCTTGCTTCACTCTGGGAATGGAAGTAGTGTGAGAATTAGGGTTAGGTTTGGGGTTAGGGGTTTCGAATTAGGGGTTAGGTTTCGAGTCAGGGTCAGGTGCTAGGGATTAGTGGTTAGGTTTAGATTTAGTGTTAGGGGTTAGGTGTTAAGTCTGGGTTGGGGGCCAGGGTTAGGTTTAGGGTTGGGGTTAGCGTTAGGGTTAGGGGTTAGGGTTAAGGGATAGGGTTAGGGTTAAGGGTTAGGCTTAGGGTTAGGGTTCAGGGTTAGGGTTAAGGTTTAGGGTTAGAGTCAGGGTTAAGGGTTAGGGTGAGGCTTAACAGTTAGGGTTAGGGTTAGGGGGTTAGGAATAGGGTTAGGGTTAAGGGTTAGGTTTATGGTTCAGGTTTAAGGTTAGGATTAGGGGTTAGGGTTAGTGTTAACTGTAGGTCAGTGTTGGGGTTAGATCTCTAGGCATTAGCGTATAGGTTAGGGTTAGGGTTAAGTAGGGTTATGTTTAATGGTTAGGATTGGGATTAGCGTTAAGGGTTAGGGTTAAGCTTTAGGGGTTATGACTAAGGATCAATGGTTAGGGTTATTTTTAGGCGTAGGGTTAGGGTAAAGGTTTTAGGGTTAGTGTTAGTGTTGTCGGTAGGGTTAAGGTTAGGGTTGGCGTTTCAGAATTAGGGATTAGGTGTTATGGTTATGGCTAGGAGTTAGGGTTAGAATTACGGTATAGGGCTTGTTCTCAGGGTGTCATGCATTATCGTTAAGATAAGGGGTTAAGTTAGGGTTAGGGTGAGGTTTACGTGTTAAGGTGAGCAGTAGGATCAGGGTTAGGTGTTATGTTCTGGGTTAGGGTTATGGGTGTGGGGTAGGGTTTATGCTTAGGGCACGGGCCCTGTATGCACTAGGAGGCGAAGTTAGGGGTCTGTGATGGTCGCTGGGAGCCCACTCTATCGTACGCAGTGTATGGGCCTCTGGGTTTCATGCAGGACACTGTGGCAGAGCGGGCTTTCATGCATGGCTTAGTAGGATTGTAGGCTTTCAAAACTCTGAGAAAGCAAGTCTGAGAATTAGATTTAGGGTTAGGATTACGGTACGGTTTAGGGATGAAGATTAGTGATAGGGTGAGGGCTTAGGGTTAGGGGTTAGGGTTAGGGTTAGGGTTAGGGTTGTTGGCAGGGTGAAGGTTAGGGTTGGCATTTTAGAATTAGGGATGAGGTGTTACGGTTATGGCTAGGGGTTAGGATTAGAATTATGGGATAGGGCTTCTTCTCAGGGTGTTATGCATTAAGGTTAAGATAAGGGGATAAGTTAGGGTTACGGGGAGGTTTATGTTTTAAGGTGAGCAATAGGATCAGGGTCAGGTGCTATGTTCAGGGTGAGGGTTATTTGTTAGGGGTAGTGTTTATACTTAGCGTACAGGCCCTGTCTGCACTGGGCGGGGGGCTGGGGTTAGGGGGATGGGATTGTCCCCGGGAACCCACTCTATCATACGCTAGGTATGGGCTCCTGGTTTCATGCAAGAGAGAGCTGCAGAGCCCCCTTTTACTCATGGCATGGGAGGATTTTAGGCTTTCTAAACTCTAAGAAAGCAAGAAGTCCGAGAATTAGATTTAGGGGTAGGATTATGATAATGTTTAGGGTTAGGGTTAGTGTTAAGGTGGGGTCTTAGGGTTAGGGGTTAGGGTTAGAGGTTAGTGTTAGGTGTAACAGTTACAGTTAGGTTTATGGTTAAGTTTCAGGGTTAGGGTTAAGGTTTGGGTTTAGCGTTTGGCACAGGGTTAGGCTTCAGTGTTAGCTTTATGGTTAAAGATTAGGATTAGGGTTAGTGTGAGGGTTAATGGTAAGGGTCAAGATTAAGGGTTAGGGTTGGGGTTAGGGTTAGGTTTAGGGTTAGGGCTTAGGGTTAGGGGATAGGATTAGGGTTAAGTGTTGGGCTTATGGTTAGGGTTAAAGTTTAGTGTTAGGGTTAATGTTTAGTGTTATGGTCCAGTTTAAGTGTTAGGGTGAGGGTTAACAGTTAGGATTAGGCTTAGGGGTTAGGGATATAGTGAAGGTTCAGTGTTAGTGTTAGGTTTAGGGTTCAGGGTTAGGGTTAGCTTTAGGGGTTATGGTTAGGGTTAGGTGTTAGGTTAGTGTCAGGGTTAGGTCTAGTCGTGAGGGTAAGGTTTAGGGTTAGCTTTAAGAGCTAGGGTTAGGTTTAATGGTTAGGATTAGGATTACGGTTAAAGCTTAGGGTAATGCTTAGGGGTTAGGGTGAAGGGTGAAGGGTTAGGGCTTTTGTTAGGCATAGCGTTGGGGTTAGAACTAAGGGTTCCTGTCAGTGTTAGGGTTGTAGGCAGCGTTACGGTTAGGCTTAGCGGTGGAGATTTAGGGTTAGGGATTAGGTGTTACAGTTATGACTAGGAGATAGGGTTAGAATTATGGGATAGGGGATGTTCTCAGGGAATGGGTTATGCATTAAAGTTACGTTAAGAGGTTAAAGTTAGGCTCACGGTGAGGTTTACGTGTTAAGGGGAGAAATAGGAACAGGGTTAGGTGCCATGTTCAGGGTTAGGGTTATCTGTTAAAGGTATCATTTATGCTTAGCGCACGGGCCCTGTCGGCATTAAGCTGGGGGGAGGTTAGGGGGCTGGGATTGTCACCGGGAACCCACTGTATCGGACTCTGGGTATGGGCCCGTGGGTTTCATGCAGGACACAGTGGTAGAGCCTCCTTTCACACATGGCATGGGAGGATTGCAGGCTTTCTAAACTCTAAGAAAGCAAGAAGTCTGAGAATTAGATTTAGGGTTAGGATTATGGTTAGGGTTCAGGATGAAGTGTAGTGTTATGGTGAGGGGATAGGGTTACAGATTAGGGTTACGGTTTAAGGTTACTGTTAGGTTTAACGGTTACAGTTCGTTTTGGGGTTGAGGGTTGCGGATAGGGTTAAGATGAGGGGTTAGGTTTTGGTACAGGGTTAGGGTTGTGTTAGGTTTAGGTTTGAAGATTAGGATTAGAGTTAGGATTAAAGGTTAGCATGAGAGTTAACGGTTAAGATTAAGGTTAAGGGTTAGGGTTAGGGTTTAGGTTTAGGGTTAAGGGTTAGGGTTAGTTTTAGGGTTAGAGTTATGTGTTAGGGTTTGTGTTAGAGGTTAGGGTTAGGTTTACTGTTCACGGTTAGGGTTACGTTTAGGGGTTAGCATTAGGGTTAGGGATTACGTTTAGGGTAAGTGTTTAGAGTTAGTGTTGGGCTTTAGGCTCGGGGCTTAGGTTCAGGGTCAGGGGTTAGGGTTGGTGGTAGGGCTTAGATTTAGCGGTCAGTTTAAGGGCACAGGACCTGGTTAATCTACGGTGAGAGGGGTGCGGTCGGAGTCACCAGGAAAGCACAACATCATTCCCTGGGCCCTCGGACAAGACCTACATGCAGGACTCAGGCGGAGCCTCATCTCACACATGGCATTGCTGTTTTGTAGGCTTGCTTCACTCGGGAATGGAAGTAGTGTGAGAATTAAGGTTAGGGTTGGGGTTAGGGGTTTCGAGTTAGGGGTTAGGTTTCGAGTCATGGTTAGGTGCTAGTGGTTAGGGGTAGAGTTAGTGTTACGGGTTCGGTGTTAATTCTGGGTTAGGGGGCCAGGGGTAGGTTTAGGGTTGGGGTTAGTGTTATCGTTAGCGGTTAGGGTTAATGGATAGGGTTAGGGTTAAGGGTTAGGCTTAGGGTTAGGGTTCAGGGTTAGGGTTAAGGTTTAGGGTTAGAGTCAGGGTTAAGGGTTAGGGTTAGGGTTAGGGTGTTATGGTTAAGGATTAGGTTTATTGTTCAGGTTTAAGGTTAGCATTGTGGGTTTGTGTTACTTCTAACTGTAGATCAGTGTTGGGGTTAGAACTCTAGGCATTAAGGTAAAGGTTAGAGTTAGCGTTAAGAGTTGGGGTTATGTTTAATGGTTAGGATTGGGATTAGGGTTAAGGGTTAGGGTTAAGGTTAGGGGTTATGACTAAGGATCAACGGTTACGGTTATTTTTAGGCGTAGGGTTAGGGTAAGGGGTTAGGGTTAGTGTTAGTGTTGTTGGTAGGGTTAAGGTTAGGGTTGGTGTTTCAGAATTAGAGATTAGGTGTTATGGTTATGGCTAGGAGTTAGGGTTAGAATTACAGTATAGGGCTTGTTCTCAGGGTGTCATGCATTAACGTTACGATATGGGGTTAAAATTAGGGTTACAGTGAGGTTTACGTGTTAAGGTGAGCAGTAGGATCAGGGTTAGGTGTTATGTTCTGGGTTAGGGTTATGGGTGAGGGGTAGTGTTTATGCTTAGGGCATGGGCCCTGTATGCCCTAGGAATCGAAGTTAGGGGTCGGTTGTGGTCGCTGGGAACCCACTCTATCGTACGCTGTGTATGGGCCTCTGGGTTTCTTGCAGGACACTGTGGCAGAGCGGGCTTTCATGCATGGCTTAGTAGGATTGTAGGCTTTCAAAACTCTGAGAAAGCAAGAAGTCTGAGAATTAGATTTCGGGTTAGGATTACGGTAAGGTTTAGGGATGAAGATTAGTGATAGGGTGAGGGCTTAGGGTTAGAGGTTAGGGTTAGGGTTAGGGTTGTTTGTAGGGTGAAGTTTAGGGTTGCCATTTTAGAATTAGGGATGAGGTCTTATGGTTATGGCTGGGGATTAGGATTAGAATTATGGGATGGGGCTTCTTCTCAGGGTGTTATGCATTAAGGTTAAGATAAGGGGATAAGTTAGGGTTACGGGGAGGTTTATGTTTTAAGGTGAGCAATAGGATCAGGGTCAGGTGTTATATTCAGGGTGAGGGTTATCTGTTAGGGGTAGTGTTTATACTTAGCGTACAGGCCCTGTCTGCACTTGGCGGGGGGCTGGGTTTAGGGGGATGGGATTGTCCCCGGGAACCCACTCTATCGTACGCTGGATATGGGCTCCTGGGTTTCATGCAGGACACAGTGGTAGAGCCCCCTTTTACTCATGGCATGGGAGGATTTTAGGCTTTCTAAACTCTGAGAAAGCAAGAAGTCTGACAATTAGATTTAGGGGTAGGATTATGGTAATGTTCAGCGAGGAAGATTAGTGTTAGGGTGGGCTCTTAGGGTTAGGGGTTAGGTTTTAAGGTTTGTGTTATTTTTAACAGTTACAGTTACGTTTATGGTTAAGTTTCAGGGTTAGGGTTAAGGTTTGGTTTTATCGTTTGGCACAGGGTTAGGCTTCAGTGTTAGCTTTATGGTTAAAGATTAGGATTAGGGTTAGGGTTAAGGGTTAGTGTGAGGGTTAATGGTAAGGTTCAAGATTAAGGGTTAGGGTTGGGCTTAGGGTTAGGAATAAGGCTTCGTGTAACATTTAGGTTTAGAGTTAAGTGTTATGGTTATGGCTAGAGGTTAGGGTTAGGTTTAGGGTTCATGGTTAGGGTTACATTTAGGGGTTCGGGTTACGGGTTAAGTTTAGGGTGAGTGTTTAGTGTTACTGTTGGGCGTTAGGATAAGGGCCGAGGTTTAGGGTTAGGATTTAGGTTTAGTGTTAGGGCTTAGATTTAGTGGTTAGTTTAAGGGCACATGCTCTGTTTAATCTATGGTGGGAAGGGTGCAGACTGGGTCGCCTCAACACCACACCATCGTACTTGGGCCTTGGGCCCAGACCTACATGCAGGACTCAGGCAGAGCCTCTTCTCACTCGTGGCATGGCTCTATTGTAGGCTTGGTCAACTCTGAGAACGAAGGAAGTGTGAGAATTAGGGTTATGGTTAGGGTTATGTGTTTGGGGTTAGAGGTTTGGGTTTGAGTGAAGTTTAGTGGTTAGGAATTAGAAGTTAGGATTAGTGTGTCAGGGGTTAGGTGTTAGGTTTTTGTAAGGGGCTAGCGTTAGATTTAGGTTTAGGGTTAATGTTCAGGTGGGTTAGGGGTCAGCGTTAGGGTTAGGCTTACAAGATAGGATTAAGGTAAAGGGTGAAGGCTTAAGATTAGCAGTAAGGGTTAAGGTTAGGGTTAAGGGTTAGGGTTTCGGTCCAAGTTAAGGGTGAGAGTGAGGGTTAACAGTTGCGATTAGGGTAATGGTTTAGGGATAGTAATAGGTTTAAGGGATAGGGTTAGGGTTAGGTTTAGGGTTCGGGGTTAGGGTTAGCATTAGCGGTTAGGGTTAGGGTTAGGGGTTAGGGTTACAGTTAGGGTTAGGTCTAGGCATTATGGTAATGGTTCGTGTTAGGGTTAAGAATTAGGGTTAGGTTTAATTGTTAGGATTATGATCAGGGTAATGGTTAGGGTTAGGGTTAGCGGTTAGAGTTAGGGTTAGTGTTAGGGTTGTTTGTAGGGTGAAGGTAATGTTTAGCAGTTTAGAATTAAGGTTAGGGATTAAGTGTTACGGTTATGCTAGGAGTTAGGCTTAGAATTAAGGGATAGGGTTTGTTCTTAGGGTAAGTGTTATGCAATAACATTAGGATAGGGGTTAAAGTTAGGGTTACAGTGAGGTTTACGTGTTAAGGTGAACAATAACATCAGGGTTAGGTGTTATGTTCAGGGTTAGGGTTATGGGTGAGGTGCAGGGTTTTTGCTTAGGGCATGGGCCCTGTCAGCACTAGCAGGGGGAGTTAGGGGGCTGTGATTGTCCCCGGGAACCCACTCTATTGTGCACAGAGTATGGGCTCCTGGGTTTCATGCAGGACACTGTGGCAGAGCCAGCTTTCACGCATGGCTTTGGAGAATTGTAGGCTTTTAAAACTCTGAGATAGCAAGAAGTCTGAGAATTAGATTTAGGGTTAGGATTATGGTTAGGGTTAGGGATGAAGATTAGTCAGGGAGAGGGCTTAGGGTTAGGGCTTAAGCTTCGAGTGAGGATTAGGGGTTAGGGAGTAGGTGTTGGGTTTAGTGATAGGGTTAGGGCTTAGGGGTTAGGGTTGGGTTAGGGGCTAGGGTTAGATTTAGAGTGGGGTTAGGGTTAGCGTTATGGGTTAGAGTTAGGGTTAAGGGATAGGATAAGGGTTAAGCGTTAAGGCTTAGGGTTAGCGTTAAGTGTTAGGTTTAGTTTTAAGGGTTAGGGTTACAGTTCGAGTTAAGGGTTAGTGTGGGGTTAACGGTTAGGGCTAGGGTTATGGGTTAAGGATAGAGTTAGGTTTAAGGCTTAGGATTAGGGTTCAGTGTTAGGGTTAGCATTAGGGATTAGGGTTAGGGTTAGGGGTTACGTTTACTCTTAGGGTTAGGTCTAGGCATTAGGGTACGTGTTAGTGTTAGGCTTAAGAGTTAGGGTTAGGTTTAATTGTTAGGATTAGGATCAGGGTTAAGGGTTAGGGTTAAGTGTCAAGTGTTACGGTTATTTTTAGGTGTACGGTTAGGGTTAGCGGTTAGGGTTAGGGTTAGTTTGTAGGGATAAGGTAATGTTTAGCAGTTTTGAATTAGCCTTAGGGATTAGGTGTTACAATTGTGGCTAGGAGTTAGGGTTAGAATTAAGGGATAGGGGTTGTTCTTAGGGTAAGTCTTATGCATTAACGTTAGGATAACAGGTTCAAGTTAGAGTTATGGTGAGGTTGATGTGTTAAGGTGAGCAATAGTATCAGGGTGAGCTGTGATGTTCAGGGTTAGGGTTATGGGTGAGGGGTAGTGTTTACGCTTATATCACGAGCCCTCTCTGCTCTAGGAGGGGGCTTAGAGGGCTGGGATAGATGCCGGAAGCCACTCTATCATACACTGGGTATGGGCCCCTTGGTTTCATGCTGGACACAGTGGCCAAGCCTCCTTCTACACATGGCATGGGAGGATTGTAGGCTTTGTAAACTCTGAGAAAGCAAGAAGTCTGAGAATTAAATTTAGGGCTAGGATTAGGGTTAGGGTTAGCAATATAGGTTACTGTTATGGTGAGGGCTTAGGGTTAGGGGTTTCAGTTAGGGTCAGGGTTAAAGGTTAGTGTTAGGTTTAACAGTTACAGTTAGGTTTAGGGTTAAGCTTTAAGGTTTAAGCTTAGGGTTAAGATTAGGGGTTAGGTTTTGGTACAGGGTAAGGGTTAAGTGCTAGGTTTAGGCTCAAAGATTAGGATTAGGGTTAGGGTTAAGGTTTAGTGTGAGGGTTAACGGTTAGGGTTAAGGTTAAGTGTTAGGTTTATGGGTTAGGGTTAGGGTTAAGTGTTCATGTTAGGTTTAGGGTTAGAGTTAAGTGTTATGGTTAGGGTTAGGGGTTTGGGTTAGGTTTAGGGTTCATGGTTAAGGTTACATTTAGGGGTTAGGTTTAGGGTAAGCGTTTAGTGTTAGTGTTGGGCATTAGGGTCAGGGCTTAGGTAGGGTTAGGGGTTAGGGTCAGTGTTTGGGCTTTGATTTGGCGGTTAGTTTAAGGGTACAGGACCTGTGTAATCTATGGTGAGAAGGGTGCAGAATGTTTCCATGCGACACTACACCATCGGATCCTGGGCCTTTGGCCCAGACCTACTTGCAGGACTCATGCGGAAACTCTACTCACGCATTGCATGGTTGTATTTTAGGCTTGGTTAACTCTGAGAATGGAAGTAGTGTGAGAAATAGGGTTATGGTTAGGGTTAAGGGTTTGGTGTTAGGGGTTAGGGTTCAAGTGAGGTTTAGTGGTTAGGGACTAGGATTTAGGGTTAGTGTTAGGGTTAGGGGTTAGTTTTGCGTTAGGGGCTAGGGTTAGATTTATGGTTGGGGTTAGTGTTAGGGTTAGGATTAGGCATCAGGGTTAGTGTTAGGGTTAAAGGATAGGATTGGCGTTAAGTGTTTAGGCTTAGGGTTTGTGTTAAGTGTTAGGGTTGGGGTTTAGGCTTAGGGTTACGGTTTGAGTTAAGCTCTAGGGTGAGGGTTAAAGATTAGGCTTAGGATTATTGGTTAGGGATAGAGTTATGTTTAAGGGTTAGGGATAGGGTTAGGTTTAGGGTTCAGTGTTAGGGTTAGCATTAGGGGTTAGGGTTAGGGTTAGGGGTTAGGCGTAGTGATGTATTAAGGGCTATGGTTAGAATTAGGATTGGGGTTAGTGTTAGGTTTAGGGTTAGGGGTTAGGTTTAGGGTTAAGGGATAGGATTATGGTTAAGGGTTGGGCGTAGCTTTAGGGTTAAGATTTAGTGTTAGGGTCCGGTTTAAGGGTTAGGGTGAGGGTTAACGGTTAGGGTTAGGGTTGGGGTTAGGGGTTAGGGATATAGTTAGTATTAAGTGTTAGAGTTAGGTTTAGGGTTCAGGGTTAGGGTTAGCTTTAGGGGTTATGATTAGGGTTAGGTGTTAGTTTAGTGTTAGTGTTAGGTCTAGGCGTCAGGGTAAGGTTTAGGGTTAGGGTTAAGAGCTAAGGTTGGGTTAGGGTTAGGGTTAGGGTTAGGAGTTAGGGTAAAGGGTCAAGGGTTAGCATTATTTTTAGCCATAGCTTTGGCGTTAGGAGTAAGGGTTAGGTTCAGTGTTAGGGTAACAGTAGGTTACCGTAACAGTAACTACGTAGGGTAACAGTTAGTGTTAGTGGTTTAGAATTAGGGTTAGGGATTAGTTGTCACAGTTATGACTAGGAGATAGGGTTAGAATTATGGGATAGGGGTTAATCTCAGGGTAAGTGTTATGCATTAACGTTAGGATAAGAGGTTAAAGTTCAGGTTACAGTGAGGTTTACATTCTAAGGTGAGCAATAGAATCAGGGTTAAATGTTATTTTCAGGGTTAGAGTTTTGGGTGAGGTGTAGAGTTTATGCTTAGGGCACGGGCCTTGTCTGCATTAGGCGGGGGGGGGGGGGGTTAGGGGGCTGGGATTGTCACCAGGAACCCACTCTATCGTACTCTGGTTATGGGCCCCAGCGGTTCATTCAGGACACAGTGGAAGAGCCTCCTTTCACGCATGGCATGGGAGGATTGTAGGCTTTCTAAACTCTAAGAAAGCAAGAAGACTGAGAATTAGATTTAGGGTTAGGGTTAGGGTTCGGGTTAAGGATCAAGGTTAGTATTAGGGTGAAGGCTTAGAGTTAGGGATTACGGGTAGCGTTACAGGTTACTCTTAGTTTTAACCGTTACAGTTAGGTTCAGGGTTAAGGTTTATGGTTAGGTTTAAGGTTAGGGTTTAGGGTTTGGTACAGGATTAGGGTTAAATATTAGGTTTAGGGTTAAAGATTACGATTAAGGTTAGGTTTAAAGGTTAGTGTGAGGGTTAACAGTCAGGGTTAAAGTTAAGAGTTAGGGTTAGGGTTAGTGTTAGGATTAAGGGTTCATGTTAGGTTTAGGGTTAGAGTTAAGTGCTATGGTTAGCGCTCGAGGTTAGGGTTAGGTTTAGGGTTCACAGTTAGGGTTACGTTTAGAGGTTAGCATTAGGGTTAGGGATTAGCTTTAGGGTAAGAGTTTAGAGTTAGTGTTGGGCTTTAGGCTCAGGGCTTAGGTTTAGGGTCAGAGGTTAGGGTTGATGTTAGGGCTTAGATTTAGTGGTTAGTTTAAGGGCACAGGACCTGTTTATTCTACAGTGAGAGGGGTTAGGGTTAGGGTTAGGGTTGTCGTAGGGGTTAAGGTTAGATTTAACCTTGGGGTTAGTGTTAGGGTTAGGATTAGGGGGTTAGTGTTAGGGTTAGGGGTTAAAAACACCTACAGCCAGCCCTAACCCGATTTCTGACACTTCTTCCATTCTCAGAGTTAACCAAGCCTACAATACAGCCATGTCATGCGTGAGAAGAGGCTCCACCTGAGTCCTGTATGTAGGTCTTGGCCCAAGGCCCAGCGTACGGTGGTGTTGTGTCGCAGCGACCCTGTGCACCACTCTCACCATAGATTAAACAGGTCCTGTGCCCTTAAACTAACCGCTAAATCTCAGCCCTAACACTAATCCTAACCCCTAACCCTAAAAGTTATCCTTAACCCTACTGTTAACACTCAAACTAACCCTTAACTCTAACCCTTGTCATGATCTTTAACCCTAACCCTAACACTTAACCCTAACCCTGTACCAAACCATAACCCCTAAGCTTAACCCTAACCCTAAACCTAAACCCTAAGTCTAACTGTAACTGTTAAACCTAACAGTAACTTTTAACCCTAAAACTAACCGTATCCCCTTACCCGAAGCCCTCACCCTAAGATTAAACTTCATCCCTAACCATAACGATAATCCTAACCTTAAATCTAATTCTCAGACTTCTTACTTTCTTAGAGATTTGAAAGCTTACAAACCTCCTTTACCATGCGTGAAATCAGGCTCTGCCAGAGTGTCCTACAAGAAACCCATGGGCCCATACCCTGCATACGATAGAGTGGGTTTCTGGTGACAATCGCATCCCCCTCAATCCCACTCCTAGGGCAGACAGGGCCCATACCCTAAGCAAAACCCTACCCCTCACTCATAATTCTAACCCTGATCCTATTGCTCACCTTAACACATAAACCTCACCGTAAACCTAACTTTAACCACTTATCCTAACATTAATGCATAACACTTATGCTAAGAACAACCCCTATCACTTAATTCTAACCCTAACTCCTAGCCATAACAGTAACCCCTAATCCCTAACCCTAATTCTAACCACTAAACATTACCTTAACCCTACAAACAACCCTAATACTAACCCTAACCTTAAACGCTAACCCTAACCTTATCCCTAAACATAACCTTAAAAGTTTACCCTAAACCCTAACCCTATCCCCTAACCCTAAGCCTAACCCTTAATTCTGATCCTAATCCTAACAATTAAACCTAACCCTAACCCTTAACCCTAACACCAACCCTTACCTTAATGCCGAGACCTAATCTTAGCAGTAAAGCTACCTCTAACCCTAACCCTAGACCTTAAACCTAACACTATCCCTAACTTATAACCCTAACCCTAACTGTTAACCCTCACCCTAACCCTTAACTCGGACCATAACCCTAACCCTTAACCCTAACCCTATCCCTTAATGCTAACCCTAAGCCTTAACCCTTAACCCTAATCCTATCCCTTAACCCTAACCCTAACCCCTAACCCTAACCCTAACCCTAACCCCAACCCTAAATCTATCTCTAGTCCCTAACCCAACCCTAACCGTTAACCCCTAATGCTAACATTAACCCTAACCCCTAATCCCTAACACCTAACCCTCACGCGAACACTAACCCCTAACCCCAAACACCTAACCCTAATCATAACCATAATTCTCACACTTCCTCCATTCTCAGAGTTAGCCAAGCCTACAATAAAACCATGCCATGCGTGAGAAGAGGCTCTGCCTGAGACCTGCATGTAGGTCTGGGCCCAAGGCCTAGGGTACGATGGTGTGGTGTGGCGATGACCCATTCTGCACACTTCTCACCATAGATTACACAGGTCCTGTGCCCTTAAAATAACCTCTAAATCTAAGCCCTAACGCTAACTCTAACACTAACCCTTAACCCTAAACTTAAGCCCTGACCCTAACGCCCAACACTAACATTAAACCCTTACCCTAATCCTTACCCATAACCCTAATGCCTAAACGTAACCCTAACGATGAACCCTAAACCTAACCCTAACCCCAAACCCTAACCATAACACTTAACTCTAACCCTAAACCTAACACGAACACTTAAACCTAAACTTAACCACTAACCCTAACACTTAACCTTAACCCTAACCGTTAACTCTCACACTAACCCTTAAACCTAACCCTAATCGTAATCTTTAACCCTAAACCTAACAGTTAACCCTTACCCTGTACCAAAACCTAACCCCTAACCTTAACCTTAACCCTAACACTTGACCCTAAAGCTAACTGTAACCATTAAACCTAACACTAACCTTTAACCCTGACCGTAACTCTAACCCCTAACCCTAAGCCCTCACCCTAATGCTAAACTTTATCCTTAACACTAACCATAATCCTATCCCTAAATCTAATTCTCAGACTTCTTGCTTTCTCAGAGTTTAGAAAGCCTACAATCCTCCCATGCCATGCGTGAAAAGAGGCTCTGCCACTGTGTCCTGCATGAAACCCAGGGACCCATACCCAGTGTACGATAGAGAAAGTTCTCGGCCACAATCCTAGACCCCTAATCCTCCCGCCTAGTGCAGACAGGGCCCGTGCCCTAAGCATAAAAAGTACGCCTAACATATAACCCTAACCTTGAACGTAACACCTAACCCTGATCCTACTGCTCACCTTATCATGTAGACCACACTGTAACCCTAACTTTAACCGCATCTCCTAAAGTTAATGCATAACACTTACACTGAGAACAACGCCTATCCCATAATTCTAACCCTAAATCTTAGCCATAACCATAAAACCTAATCCCTAACCCTAATTCTAAACTGCTAACCCTAACCTTAACACTACCAACAACCCTAACACTAACCCTAACCCTAACCCTCACCCCTAATCCTACCCTATGCCTAAAAGTAACCCTAACTCCTAACCCTTATCCCTAACCAAAAGCCCTGTCCCTAACCATAAGACTTAAGTCTCACCCTTATACCCTAACCCTAATACGAATCCTTAAGCCTAACCCCCAATCCTAACAATTAACCTTAACCCTAACTGTTAACGCTCACCCTAACCCTTAAATCAGACCAAAACCCTAACATTTAACCCTAACCCTAATCCCTAATGCTAACCCTAAGCCTTAACCCTTTACCCTAATCCTATCCCTTAAGCCTAACCCTAACCCTAATTCCTAACCCTAACCATAATCCCTAACCCTAACCCTAACACTAACCCTAACTCTGAATCTAACCCTAGCCCCTAAACCAACACTAACCCCTAACCCCTAACCCTAACACTAACACTAACTCCTAATTTCTAACCCCTGAACCACACTCGAACCCTAACCCCTAACCCCAAACAATTAACCATAACCATAACCCTAATTCTCACACTTCCTCCATTTTCAGAGTTCACCAAGCCTACAATAGAGCCATGCCATGAGTGAGAAGAGGCTCCGCCTGAGTCCTGCATGTAGGTCTGGGCCCAAGGCCCAGGTACGATGGTGTGGTGTCAAGGGGACCAATTCTGCACCCTTCTCACCATAGATTAAACAGGTCCTGTGCCCTTAAACTAACCGCTAAATCTAAGCCCCAACACTAAACCTAAACGCTAACCCTAAACCTAAGCCCTTATCCTAATGCCCAACACTAACACCAAACACTCACCCTAAACCTAACCCGTAACCCTAACCCCTAAACGTAACCCTAACCATGCACCCTATATCTAACCCTAACCCCTAACCCTAACCATAACACTTAACTCTAACCCTAAACTAACATAAACCCTTAACACTAAACCTAATCCCTAACCCTCATGCTTAACCCTAACCGTTAATCCTCACACTTACCTTTAAACCTAACCCTAATTGTAATCTTTAACTCTAAACTTAACACTTAAACCTTAACCTGTACCAAAACCTATCCCCTAAACTGAACCCTAACACTAAACCTTAACGCTAAACCTAACTGTAACTGTTAAACCTAACACTGACCTTTAACTCTGACCCTAAACCTAACCCCTAACCCTAAGGCATCACCTTAACACTAAACTTCATCCCTAATTCTAACCATAATCCTAACCCTAAATCTAATTCTCAGACTTTTTCTTTCTCAGAGTTTAGAAAGCCTATAATCCTCCCACGCCATGTGTGAAAGGAGGCCCTGCCACTGTGTCCAGGGGCCAATACCCAGCATACGATAGAGTGATTTCCCGGCGAATATGCTAGCCCCCTAACCTCTCCGCCTAGTGCAGACAAGGCACGTGCCCTAAGCATAAACACAACCCCTAACCAATAACCCTAACCATAACTGTTAACTCTCACCCTAACATTTAACCCTGACACTAACCCTAACCCGTAAACCTATCCCTAAACCTTTACCCAAAGCCTAAGCCTTAACTCTAACACTATCATTTAACCCTAGCCCTAACCCCTAAATGTTACACTAACCATGAACCCTAAGCCTAACCGTAACCCCTAACACTAACCATAACACTTAACTGTAACCCTAAACCTAACAAGACCCCTTAACCCTAACACTAACCCCTAACCCTAGCCCTTAAACTTAACCCTAAACTTTTACCCTCACACTAACCTTTAACACTAACCATAATGCTAATCTTTAACCCTAAACCTAACACTTAACTCTTACCCTGTACGAAACCCTAACCCCTGACCTTAACCCTGACAATAAACCTTAACCCTAAACCTAACTTTAACCGTTAAAACTAACACTAACCTTAACCCTAACTCTATCCCTAACCCTTAACCCTAAGCCCTCACCCTAACACTAATTGTCATCCCTAATCCTAACCATAATCCTATCCCTAAATCTTAATCTCAGACGTCTTCCTCTCTCAGAGTTTAAAAAGCCCTCACCCTAAAATTTAACCCTAAACCTAACTGTAACTGTTTAAACTAACACTAATCTTTAACCATAACCCTAACCCTTAACCTGAACCCTAAGCCAAACTCTTAACCCTAATCCTATCCCTTAACCCTAACTCTAATCCCTAACTCGAACGCTAACACTAACCCCAACCCTAAACCTAACCCTAGCCCCTAACCCAACCCTCACCCCAACCCCTAACCCTAACACTAACCCTAACCCCTAACCCTCATTTGAACACTCTCTCCTAAACCCAAATCCCTAACCCTAACCATAACCCTAATTCTCACACTTCTTCCATTCTAAGAGTTAACCAAGCCTACAATACAACCATGCCATGCATGAGAACAGGCTCCCCCTGATTCCTGCATGTACGTCTGAGCCCAAGGCCCAGGGTACAATGCTGTGGTGTCTCAGCGACCGATTCCACACCCTTCTCACCATAGATTAAACAGGTCCTCTGACCTTAAACTAATCGCTAAATCTAAGTCCTAACACTAACCCCTACCCTAAACAGAAACCCTGACCCAAACTCCCTTCACTAACACTATACCCTTACACCAAACCTAACCCCTAAACCTAACCCCTAAACATAACCTTAACCATGAACCCTAAACCTGAACCTAAACCCTAACACTTAAGTGTAACCCTAAACCTAACACGAACCCCTAATCCTAACCCTAAACCCTAACCCTAACCCTTCACCTTAACCCTAACCGTTAACCCTCAGCTAACCCTTAAACCTAACACTAATCCTAATCTTTACCCCTAAGCCGAACACTTAACCCTAACCCTGTACCAAACCCTAATCCCTAACACTAAGCCCTCTCCCTAACACTAAACTTCATCCCTATCCCTAACCGTAATCCTAACCCTAAATCTAATTCTGAGACTTCTTGCTTTCTCAGAGTTTAGAAAGCCTACAATCCTCCCATGCCATGCATGAAAGGAGGCTCTGCCACTGTGCCCTGCATGAAACCCAGAGGCCCATACCCAGCATACGATAGAGTGGGTTCCTGGTGACAATCCCAGCCTCCGAACCCCCCCACCTAGTGAAGACAGGGCCTGTGCCCTAAGCATAAACACTGCCCCTAACCCATAACCATAACCCTGATCATAACATCTGACCCTGATCCTATTGCTCACCTTAACATGTAAAACTCACCATAACCCTAACCCTAACCCCTTATCCTAACGTTAATGAATAATACTTACCCTGAGGACAACACCTATCCCATAATTCTAACCCTAACTCTTATTCATAACTGTAAAACCTAATACCTAATTGTAAGCTGCTAACCCTAAATTTAACCCTACCAACAGCCCTAACACTAACCCTAACCCTAACCCTTGATCCTTAAGCCTAAACCCTAACCCTAACCCTAACCCTAAGTATAAACTCTACCCCTCACCCATAACCCTAACCCTGAACATAAAACCTAACCCTGATCCTATTGCTCACCTTAACACGTAAAGCTCACCGTAACACTAACTTTAACCGCTTACCCTAACTTTAAGCATAAAACTGACCCTGAGACCAACCCCTATGCCATAATTCTAACCCTAACTCCTTACCATAACCATAACACCTAATCCCTAACCCTAATTCTAAACTGCTAAACCTAACCTTAAGCCTACAAAAAACCTTAACGGTAACACTAACCCTAACACCTAATCCTAACCCTGTGCCTGAAAATAAACCTAACCCTTAACCTTTAACCCTAATGCTAACCCATAACCCTAACCATAACACTTTACTCTAACCCTAAATCTAACACGAACGTTTAACACTAGCCCTAAACCCTAACCCTAACCCTTAAACACAAACCTAACCGTTAACACTCACACTAACCGTCAACCCTAATCCGAATTCTAATCTTTAACCCTAAACCTAACACTTAACCCTAACCCTGTACCAAACCCTAACCCCTAACCATAACCCTCACCCTAAAACGTAACCCTAAACCTAACTGTAACCGTTAAACCTAACTCTAACATTTAACCTTTACTCTACCCATAATCCCTAGCCCTAATCCCTCACCCTAGCACTAACCTCATTCCTAACCCTAACTATAATCCTAACCCTAAATCTAATTATCAGACTTCTTGCTTTCTCAGCGTTAGAAAGCCTACAATCCTCCCATGCCATGAATAAAAGGAGGCTCTACCACTGTGTCCTGCCGGAAACCCCAGTGCCCATACTCAGCATACACTAGAGTGGGTTCCCGACGACAATCGCAACCCCAAACCCCTCCCCCCCTGCCTAGTGCAGACAGGGCCCGAGTCGTAAGCATAAACCCTACCCCTCACCCCTAACCATAACCCTGAACATAACACCTGACCCTGATCCCATTGCTCACCTTAAAATGTAAATCTCACCATAACCCTAAATTTAACCCCTTATCATAACGTTAATGCATAACACTTACCCTGAGAACAACTCCTATCTCTGAATTCTAACCCTAACTCCAAGCCATAACCATAACACCTAATCCCTAATGCGAATTCTAAACTGCTAACCCTAACCTTAAACCTACCATCAAACCAAACATTACCCTAGCCCCTAACTTTAAAACTATGCCTAAAAATAACCCTAACACTTCACCCTTAATCCTAACCCCTAACTCTAACCCTAACCCTACCCCTAAGACCCTAACCATAACCCTAACTGTTAACCCTCACCCTAACACGTAACCCTGAACTTAACCCTAAACCTTAACACTAACCCTTAACCCTAACCCTAAGCCAAACCCTTAACCATAATCCTAGCCTTTAACCCTAAACGCTAACCCTAATATTAACCCCAACCCTAAACCTAACCCTAGCACCCTAACCCAAACCCAACAACTAACCCCTATCCCTAACACTAACCCTAACTCCTAATCCCTAGGACCTAACCCTGACTCGAACCATAATCCCAAACTCCAAACCCCTAACCCAAACCCTAACCCTGATTCTCACACTACTTCCATTCTCAGAGTGAAGCAAGCCTACAATACAGCTATACTATGCGTGAGATGAGGCTCCACCTGAGTCCTGCATGTAGGTCCTTTCCCAAGGATCAGGGAACGATTTTGTGCTTTCGTGGAGACTCCGACAGCACCCTTCTCACCGTAAATAAAACAGGTCCTGTGCCCTTAAACTAAAAGCTAAATCTCAGCCCTAACACTAACACTAACCCCTAACCGTAAACATAAGCTCCGACCGTAACGCTGAACACGAACTCTAAAACCTTACCCTAAACCTAATCCCTAACCCTAACACTAACCCATAAACATAACACTAACCATGAACCCTAAACCTAACCCTAACCATAACACTTAACGCTAACCCTAAAGCCTACACGAAGACTTATTCCTAACACTAACAAAAACCCTAGCCCTTAGTCTTGATCCTTATCATTAACCCTCACACTAGCCCTTAACCCTAACCCTAATCCTAATCTTTAACCCTAAAGCTAAAACTTAAGCCTAACACTGTACCAAACGCTAAACCTTAACCTTAACCCTAACCCTAAAACATAACCATAAACCTGACTGTAACGGTTAAACCTAACACTAACCTTTAACCCTAACCACTGACCTTAAGAACGCACCCTAACACTAAACTTCATCCCTAAACATTACCATAAACCTACCCCTAAATCTAATTCTCAGACTTCTTGCTTTCTCAGAGTTTAGAAAGCCTACAATTCTCCCATGTCATGAGTAAAAGGAGGCTCTGCCACTGTGTCCTGCAAGAAACCCGGGGGCCCATAACTAGTGCATGATAGAGCGGGTTCCCAGTGGCAATCCTAGTCCCTAACCCCCCCCCTCCTGGTGAAGACAGGGCCCGTGCGCTAAGCAAAAACACTATCCCTAACAGATAACCCTAACTCCAAACATAAAACCTAACCCTGATCCTGTTGCTCACCTTAAAACATAAACCTAACCATAACACTAATTTATCCCCTTATGTTAACGTTAATGCATAGCACCCAAAGAAGAAGCCCTATCCCATAATTCTAAACCTAATCCCTAGCCATAACCATAACACCTCATCCATATTCTAAAGTGCCAACCCTAAACTTCAACCTACCATCAACCCTAACCCTAACCCTAACCCTTAACCCTAAGCCCTCACCCTAACACTAATCTTCATCCCTAAACCGTGCCGTAATCCTAACCCGAAATCTAATTCTCAGACTTCTTGCTTTCTCAGAGTTTTGAAAGCCTACAATCCTACTAAGCCATGCATGAAAGCCCGCTCTGCGACAGTGTCCTGCAGGAAACCAGAGACCCATACACTGCATACGATAGAGTAGGTTACCAGCGACCATCACAGACCCCTATCTTTGCCTCCTAGTGCATACAGGGCCCGTGCCCAGAGCATAAACCCTACCCCTCACCCATAAGACTAACCCAGAACATAACACCTAACCCTGATCATACTGCTCACCTTAAGAGGTAAAGCTCACCATAACCCTAACTTTAACACCTTATCTTAACGTTAATGCATGACACCCTGAGAAAAAGCACTATACTGTAATTCTAACGCTAACTCCTAGCCATAACCATAACACCTGATCCCGAATTCTGAAACGCCAACCCTAACCTTAACCCTACCAACAACACTAACACTAACCCTAACACCTTACCCTAACCCTACGCATAAAAATAACCCTAACCGTTGATCCTTAGTCATAACCCCTAACCTTAACCCTAACACTTAACCCTAATCCCAAGCCTAACCATTAAACATAACCCTAACACTTAACCTTAAACCTAACCTTTACCTTAATGCCTAGAGATCTAACCCTAACACTGACTTACAGTTAACACTAACCCTAACCCCCTAATGTTAACCTTAAACCTGAACCATAAACCTAACCCTTAACCCTAATCCTATCCCTAACCCCCTAACCCTATCCCTAACTGTTAACCCTCACCCTAACCCTTAACCGTGACCCTAACCCTAAACCTGAACCCTTACCCTAAGCCTAACCCTTAACCCTAACCCTATCCCTTAACCCTAACGCCTAACCCTAACGCTAACTCCAAACCTAAACCTTACCCTGGCCCCCTAAACCAGAGTTAACACCTAACCCGTAACACTAACTCTAACCCTAACCACTAATCCCTAGCACCTAACCCTGACTCCAAGCCTAACCCCTAACTCGAAACCCCTAACCCCAACCCTAACCCTAATTCTCACACTACTTCCATTCCCGAGTGAAGCAAGCCTACAATACAGCCATGCCATGTGTGAGATGAGGCTCCGCCTGAGTCCTGCATGTAGATCTTGTTCCAGGGCCCAGGGAATGATGTTGTGCTTTCGTGATGACTCCGACCGCACCCCTCTCACCGTAGATTAACCAGGTCCTGTGCCCTTAAACTGACCGATAAATCTAAGCCCTACCACCAACCCTAACCCCTGACCCTGAACCTAAACCCCGAGCCTAAAGCCCAACACTAACTCTAAACCCTTACCCTAAACCTAATCCTTAACCCTAATGCTAACCCCTAAACGTAACCCTAACCGTGGACAGTAAACCTAACCCTAACCTCTAACACAAACCCTAACACATAACTCGAACCCTAAAGCTAACCCTAACCCTTAACCCTAAACCTAAACCCTAACCCTAACTCTTAACCTTAACCCTAACCGTTAACTCTCACGCTAACCTTTAATCCTAACCCTAATCCTAATCTTCAACCGTAAACCTAACACTTAACCCTAACCCTGTACCTAACCCTAACCCTATACCAAACCCTAACCCCTCATCTTAACCCTAACCGTAAACCTCAACCCTAAACCGAACTGTAACCGTTAAACCTAAGAGTAACCTTTAACCCTAACCCTAATCCCTAACCCTAAGCCCTCACCCTAACACTAAACTTCATCCTTAACCCTAACCAGAATCCTAACCCTAAATCTAATTCTCAGACTTCTTGCTTTCTTAGAGTTTAGAAAGCCTGCAATCCTCCCATGCCATGCGTGAAAGGAGGCTCTACCACTGTGTCCTGCATCAAACCCACGGGCCCATACACAGAGTACGATACAGTGGGATCCTGGTGACAATCCCAGTCCCCTAACCTCCCCCCACCCCCGCCTAAGGCAGACAGGGCCCGTGCGCTAAGCATAAACAATACCTGTAACAGATATCCCTCACCGTGAACATAACACCTAACCCTGTTCCTATTTCTCCCCTTAACACGTAAACCTCACCGTGAGCCTAACTTTAACCTCTTATCCTAACGTTAGTGCATAACCCATTCCCTGAGAACAACCCCTATCCCATAATTCTAACCCTATCTCCTAGTCGTCACTGTAACACCTAATCCCTAACCCTAATTCTAAACCGCTAACTCTAACCGTAACCCTGCCTACAACCGTAACACTGACAGTAACCCTTACTTCTAACCCCAACGCTATGCCTAACAAAAACCCTTAACCCTTCACCCTAACCCCTAAGCCTTACCCTAACCCTTAACCCTAATCCTAATCCTATCCATTCAACCTAACCCTAGCTCTTAAAGCTAACCCTAAACCTTACCCTCACGACTAGACCTAACCCTGACACTAACCTAACACCTAACCCTAACCATAACCCCTACAGCTAACCTTAACCCTGAACCCTAAACCTAACCCTAACACTGAACCCTCACTATATCCCCAACCTCTAAGCCTAATCCTAACCGTTAACCCTCACCCTAACACTTAAACTGGACCATAACACTAAACATTAACCCTAACACTAAACTTTAACCCTAAACCTGAGCCCAACCCTTAACGCTAATCCTATCCTTTTACCCTAAACCTAACTCCTAAACCTAACCCTAACACTAACCCCAATCCTAATTCTAACCATACCCCTTCATAAAACACTAACTCCTAACCCTAACACTTACCAAAAACCCTAATCGCTAATCCCTAACACTAACGCTTAACCTTTACCGTAACCGTTAACCCTCACCCTAACCCTTAACGCTGACCCTAACCTTAACCTTTAATCTAAGCCTGACCCTTAACCCTAACAGTAAGGAAAACCCTCACGCCAACCTTATCCCTTATCCCTAACCCTAACACTACAGCTAAAAATAACACTAACCTTTGATCCTTAAACCTAACCCCTAACACTTACTTTAACCCCAAACCCTAACCCTAATCCTAAGCATTAAACCTAACCCTATCTCTTAACCCTTACTCTAACGCCTAGATCTAACCCTAAAATCTAACCTACCACCTAATCCTAACCTTAAGCCCTAATGCTAACTCTAACCCTGAACCCTGAACCTACCCGTAAACCCTTAACACTAACCCTATCCATAAACCTTAATCCTGACCCTAACCATTACCCGCACCCAAGCATTTAACCCTGACCCTAACCCTAATCCTTAACGATAAACTTAACACTAAACCCCAACCCTAAGCCCAACACTTAACCCTAAACCTGACCCTTGACCCCTAACCCTAAACCTAAGCCTAACCCCAACCTGAACCCTTAATCTTGACCCTTACCCTTAACCCTCGCACTAACCCTACTCCTAATCTTTAACCATGAAGCTAACACTGAAGCCTACCCCTGTGCCAAACGCTAAACCCAAACCTTAACCCGAACCCTGAGACTTAACCGTAAACCTAACTGTAACTGTTAAACCTAACACTAACCTTTAACCCCAACCCCTAACCCAAGACCCCACCCTGACACTAATCTTCATCCCTAAACATTACCAGAATCCTACCCCTAAATCTAATTCTCAGAGTTCTTGCTTTCTCAGAGTTTAGAAAGCCTATAATCCTCCCATGCCATGAGTAAAAGGGGGCTCTGCCACTGTGTCCTGCATGAAACCCAGGAGCCCATACCCAGCGTACGATAGAGTGTGTTCCCGGGGACAATCCCATCCCCCTAACACCAGCCCCCCGCCCAGTGCAGACAGGGCCCGTACGCTAAGTATAAACACTACCCCTAACAGATAACCCTCACCCTGAACATAACACCTAACCCTGATCCTATTGCTCACCTTAAAACATAAACCTCCCCGTAACCCTAACTTAGCCCCTTAACTTAACGTGAATGCATAACACCTTGAGAAGAAGCCCTATCCCGTAATTCTAATCCTAAACCATAGTCATAACCGTAACACCTCATCCCTAATTCTAAAACGTCAAACCTAACCTTCACCCTACCAGCAACCCTAACCCTAACCCTAACCCCTAACCCTAAGCTCTCACCCTAACCACTAATCTTCATCCCTAAACCGTGCCGTAATCCTAACCCGAAATCTAATTCTCAGACTTCTTGCTTTCTCAGAGTTTTGAAAGCCTACAATCCTACTAAGCCATGCATGAAAGCCGGCTCTGCCACAGTGTCCTGCATGAAACCCAGAGGCCCATACACTGCGTGCGATAGAGTGGGTTCCCAGCGACCATCACAGACCCCTAACTTCGCCTCCTAGTGCATACAGGGCCCGTGCCCTAAGGATAAACCCTACCCCTCACCCATAACCCTAACCCAGAACATAACACCTAACCCTGATCCTACTGCTCACCTTAACAGGTAAAGCTCACCGTAACCCTAACTTTAACCCCTTATCTTAACGTTAATGCATGACACCCTGAGAACAAGACCTATACCGTAAATCTAACGCTAACTCCTAGCCATAACCATAACACCTAATCCCTAATTCTGAAACGCCAACCCTAACCTTAACCCTACCAACAACACTAACATTAACCCTAACCCCTTACGCTAACCCTACGCCTAAAAATAACCCTAACCTTTGATCCTGAGTCATTACCCATAATCTTAACCCTAACCCTCAACCCTAATCCCAATCCTTAACCATTAAACTTAACCCTAACTCTTAACCCTAACCCTGACCTTTACCCTAATGCCTAGAGATCTAACTGCAACACTGACCTACAGTTACACTAACCCTACCCTCTAACGCTAACCTTAAACCTGAACCATAAACCTAACCCTTAACCCTAACCCTATCCCTAACCCCCTTACCCTAACTCTAACTGTTAACCCTCACCCTAACCCTCAACCTTGACCCTAACCTTAAACCTTAATCCTAACCATGCGTTTCATGAGCCTCTGCCTTTGTCCTGCGTGACAGTTGAAGCCCAACACCAAGGGTAAGATGAAGTGGGGACGCAGCCTTGCTCCACACCCACAGTGCCCCGTACATTAGACGGGGCCCGTGCCCTAACACACACCGTTAAACGTAAGCCCTAACCCTATCACTAAACCAAACCCTTCGTAAGCCCTGAATCTAACTCCTAACAGTAACCCTAATCCCTGACCCTTACTCTTGCCTCTCACCCTAAACCTAAACCCAACCACTAAACATAATCCTAATCTCTAACCCTAACAGTAATCCTAACCCTAATTCTAACCTAAAACCCTAACCCCTAAATCTAATCCTAGTCCCTAACACCTAACCTTACCCTAAACCGAATTCCAATTCTCAGAGTTCTTCAATTCAAAAACTTAAAAAAGCCTACAATCCACCAATGCCGTGTCTGAGATGAGCGTCCGCCCCTATGTCCTGCATGACAGGCAGGCGCCAATGCCCAGGGTACTATGGAGTGGAGTCCTGGGGTCTGTAGGCTTGCTAAACTCCAGTTTGGAAGAATTGCTATAGTCATATATAGGGATGCTTACATTTACTTATAGAAAGCAACTATTGATGTGTGATTTGTAGGCTTGCCTTACTCTAGTTTGGATGAAGAAGCTGAATCATATATAGGAATATTAGCTTTGAGTTAGAGGAAGCATCTATGGGGGGTGCTTTTTTGGCTTGTTAAACTCTGGTTTGGAAGAAGTTCGAGAGTCTTATATAGGAACGATATCATTCATTCAGAGAAAGCAATTATAGGGAGTTGGTTTGTAGGCTTGCTAAGCTCTAGTTTGGAGGAAGGCGAGAGTCATATATAGAACGCTTACGTTCACATAAAGCGTCTACGGGGGGACGGATTCTAGGCTTCCTAAACTCTAGCTTGGAAAAAGAGGACAGTTATGTATAGGAACTCTCGGCGGGGGATTTGTAGCATTGCTAAAATCTTAGATTGGAAAAGTTGCGAGAGTCATACATAGGAATGTTAACATTCACTCAATGAAAGCAACTATAAGGGGTGCTTTCCAGGCTGGCTACACTCTAATTTGGAAAAAGTGCGACAGTCATATATAGGAAGGCTTATATTCACTCAGACAAAGCAATTATGTGTAGGTGTATAGTAGGCATGCTAACTCTAGTTTGGAAAATTTCGAGAGCCATGTATAGGAAAGCATACAGTAACTTAGAGAAAGCAACGAACAGGGGTGGAGTGTAGGCTTTCTAAACTCTAGTTTGGAGGAAGTGCCATAGTCATATATAGGAACGCTTAAATTCGTTCAGAGAAAACAGCTGTCGGGGATTGGTTTGTAGACTTATTCAACTCTAGTTTGGAAGAAGTGCGAGAGACATATATAGGAATGTTTACATTGACTCAAAGAAAGCAACTATGGGGGAGTGTTATTTTGGCATGCCAGATGTTAGTTAAGAAGAGGTACAAGACTCATATATAGGAACGCTTACATTCACACAGCGAGAGCAACTACGGAGTAGTGTCAGGTAGACATGTTAAAGTCTAGCTTGGGAGAAGTTCCAGAGTCCTATATAGGAAAGGTAACAGCCACTTTGAAAAAGCAAGTCTTGGCGGGTGGTTTGTAGGCCTGCAAAACCCTGTTTTGGTTGAAGTGTGAGAGTCATATATGAGAACGCTTACATTCACTCAGAGAAAGCAACGATGGGGTTGTTTGTAGGCTTACTAAACTGCAGTTTGGAAGAAGCACGAGAATCACATATAGGAGCACATACATTTTGACGCACTGAAAGTAACTATGGGGTGGTGTTTTATAGGCATGCTAAACTCTAGTTTGGACGAAGTTTGAGAATCACATATAAGAAAGCTTAGAGTCACTTAGAGAAAGCAAATCTCTGGGTGTGGAATGTAGGCCTGCTAAACTCTATTTTGGTTTAAGAGTGAGAGTCATATATGGGAAGGCTTACATTCCCTCAGAGAAAGCAACGACGGTGTGGTGGTTTGTAGGCATACTAAACTCTAGTTTGGAAGAAGTAGGAGAATGATATATGGGAACGCTTACATTCGCGTAGAGAAAGCAATTATGGGGTGGCGTTTTTGTAGCCATGCTAATCTCTAGTTTGGAAGAAGTTAAGGAGTAATATATAGGAAAGGGTACAGTCATAGAAACCAACTCTCGGGGGATGTTTTGTACACCTGCAAAACTCCAGTTTGGAAGTGGGAGAGAGTCATATTGGGGACCGCGTGCATTCACTCAGAGAAATCAACGATGGGATTGTGATTTGTAGGCATAGTCAACTCTAGTTTGGAAGAAGTACGAGAATCGTATATAGGAAAGCTTACCTTCACGCAGAGAAAGCAACTATGGAGTGATGTTTGTATGCCTACTAAAATATAGTTTGGAGGAAGTTCGAGAGCCATATCTGGGAAGCTTACAGTCACTTAGAGAAAGCAACCCTAGGGGGTGTTTCGTAGGCCTGCTAAACTCTATTTTCAATGAAGTGTTAGAATAATATATGGGAACTCAGTGAAAGCAACGTTGTGGTTGTGGTTCCTAGAAGAAGCAAGAGAATCACATGTAGAACCGCTTACATTCCGGCACCGAATGCAACTATGGGGTGGTGTTTTGTAGGCTTGCAAAACTCTAGTTTGGACGAAGTTTGAGAGTCATATATAGGAAAGTTTACAGTCACGTAGAGAAAGCAACTCTCTGGGTGTGGAATGTAGAGTTATTTTGGTTGAAATAGAGTTATTTTGGTTGAAATGTGAGAGTCATATATGGGAACGCTTACATTCACTCAGAGAAAACAACGTTTGGGTGGTGGTTTGTAGGGCATACTAAACTGTAGTTTGGAAGAAGTACGAGAGTCCTATATAGGAACACTTACATTCACACAGAGAAAGCACTTATGGCGTCAGGTTTTGTAGGCATGCTAAACTGTAGTTTGGAAGAAGTTGGAGAACCTTATACAGGAAAGATTACCGTCACCCAGGGAAAGCAACACTCGGGAGATTTTTTTGTACACATGCTAAACTCTAATTTGGATGAAGTGTGAGAGTCAAACATGGGACCGCTTACATTCCCTCAGAGAAACAACACTGGGGTGGTTTTTGTAGGCATACTAAATAGTTTGGAAGAAGTACGAGAATGATATTTGGGAACGCTTACATTCACACAGAGAAAGCAACTACGTGGTGGTGTTTTGTAAGCATGCTATAGTTTGGAAGAAGTTCCAAACCTGAACAGTCATTTAGAGAAAGCAACTCTTGGTGGGTGATTTTTAGGTCTGCTAAATTGTATTTTGAAAGAAGTACCAGAGTGATATATACTAATGCTTACATTCATGCAAAGAAAAAACCATGGGGTGATGTTTTGTGGGCATGTTAACCTGTAGTTTGGAAGAAGTTGGAGAGTCTTATTTAGGAAAGCTTACAGTCACCTAGAGAAAGCAACTCTCGGGAGAGCCTTTCTTGGCCTGCTAAACTCTACTTTGCATCAATTGTGAGAGTCAAACATGGGAATGCTTTCATTCATTCAGAGAACGTAACGTTTGGGTGGTGGTTTGTAGGCATTCTAAACTGTATTTTGGAGGAAGTACGAGAGTCATGTATATGAACGCTTACATTCATGCAGAGAAAGCAACTGTGGGGTGGTTTCTAGGCATGCTAAACTCTAGTTTGGACGAAGTTTGACAATCACATATAAGAAAGCTTAGAGTCGCTTAAAGCAAATCTCTGGGTGTGGAATGTAGGTGTGCCAAACTCTATTTTGGTTTCAGAGTGAGAGTCATATATGGGAAGGCTTACATTCACTCAGAGAAAGCAACGATGGTGTGGTCGTTTGTAGGCATACTGAACTCTAGTTTGGAAGAAGTAGGAGAATGATATATGGGAACGCTTACATTCATGCAGAGAAAGCAATTATGGGGTGGCTTTTTTGTAGCCATGCAAATCTCTATTTTGCAAGAAGTTAAAGAGTAATATATAGGAAAGCGTACCGTCATTTATAGAAACCAACTTTCGGGGGATGATTTGTAGGCCTGCAAAACTCTACTTTGGAAGAAGGGGGAGAGTCATATGGGGGACTGGGTATATTCACTCGGAGAAATCAACGACGGGGTTGTGGTTTGTAGGCATACTAAACTCTAGTTTGGAAGAAGGACGAGAATCATTTATAGGAACACTTACATTCATGCAGAGAAAGCAACTATGGAGTGATGTTTGTATGCCTACTAAACGATAGATTGGAGGATGTTCGAGAGTCATATCTGGAAAGCTTACAGTCATTTAGAGAAAGCAACTCTCTGGGGGTGGTTCGTAGGCCTGCTAAACTCTATTTTCAATGAAGTGTTCGAATCATATACAGGAACGCTTACATTCACTCAGAGAAAGCAACGTTGGGGTGGCCGTTTTTGAGCATACTAAACTCTACTTTGGAAGAGGTACGAGAGACATACATAGGAACGCTTACATTAACACAGAGAAAGCAAATACGGGGTGCTGTAGTGCAGGCATGCTAAACTATAGATTGGAAGAAGTTCGAAAGCTGACAGTCACTTAGAGAAAGCAACTCTTGGCGGGTGATTTTTAGGTCTGCTAAATTGTATTTTGAAAGACGTACAAGAGTTATATACACAAACGCTTACATTTATGCAGAGAAAGAAACTATGGGGTGATGTTTTGTTGGCATGCTAAACTGCAGTTTGAAAGGACTTCCAGAGTGTTATATAGGATAGCTACAGTCACCTAGAGAAAACAACACTCGGGACAGCTTTGCAAGCCTCTAAACACTAATTAGCAGCAATTGTGAGAGTCAAATATGGGAAAGCTTACATTCACGGAGAGAACACAACGTTTGGGTGGTGGTTTGTAGGCATAATAACTGTAGGTCGGAAGAAGTAGGAGAGTCATATATATGAACAGTTACATTCACGCAGAGAAAGAAACTGTTGGGTGGTGTATGTACGCATGTTAATCTATACTTTGGAGGAAGTTTGAGAGTCATATCTGGGGAAAATTACAGTCACATAGCTAAATCAACCATCGGGGACTGGTTTGTAGGTCTGCTAAATTCTATTTTGGAAAAAGTGATTCATATAAGGGAATGCTTATGTTCACTCAGAGAAAGCAACGATGCGGTGGTGTACTGTTGGCATGCTAAACTTTAGTTTGGAAGAAGTTCGAGAGTTTTACATAGGAAAGCTTACATTCACCTAGAGAAAGCAACTCTCAGGATGTGGTTTATAGGCCTGGTGAACTCTAATTTGGATCAAGTGTGAGAGTCATACATACGAGTTCCAAAATACAGTTTAGTATGCCTACAAACCACCAGCCTAACATTGCTTTCTCTGAGTGGATATAGGCCTTCCCTTATATGAATCTCGGACTGCTTTCAAAATGCAATTTGCCGGACCTACAAAACACCGCCCGAGAGTTGCTTTCTCTCACTATAAGCTTTCCTATATATGACTTTGGGACATAGTTTAGCATGCCAACAAAAGGCCACCCCATAGTTTGCGTGAATGTAAGCGTTCCTATGCATCACGCTCGTACTTCTTCCAAAGTATAGTACACCTACCAACCACCTCCCCAACGTTGCTTTTTCTGAGTGAATGTAAGCATTCTTTTATTCTCGTACTTCCTCCAAACTCCAGTTTAGTGTGACTAAAAATCACCACCGCAACCTTGCTTTCTCTGAGTGAATGTTAGCGTTCCCATTTAAGATTCACACTTCATCCAAAATAGAATTTGGCAGAACTACAAACCGGCCCCCAAGGGTTGCTTTCTCTGTGAGACTGTAAGCTTTCCTATTACTCTTAACTTCTTCGCAACTAGAGATTTGCATGCCTACAAAACACCACCCCATAGTTGCCCTCTCTGCGTGAATGTAAGCACTCATATATATGACTCTGCTACTTCTTCCAAAATACAGTTTAGTATGCTTACAAACAACCAACCAAACGTTGCGTTCTCTCAGAGAATGTTAGCGTTCCCAAGTATGACTGTTCCAAATGATGCAAAGTAGAGTTTAGCAGGCTTACAAACTATCTCTCGAAAGTTGCTTCCTCTGGGGGACTGTAAGCTTTCCTATAAAAGACTGTCGAACGTCTTCGAAACTACATTTCAGCACGCCAACAAAACATCACCACATAGTTTCTTTCTCAGCATAAATATAAGCGATTTTATATATGACTCTTGTACTTCTATCAAAATACAATTTAGCAGACCTCAAAATCAACCGCCAAGAGTTGCTTTCTCTAAGTCACTGTCAGCTTTCGAACTTCTTCCAAATTATATTTTATCATGCCTACAAAACACCACCCCATAGTTGCTTTCTCTGCGTCCATATAAGCGTTCATATATATGACTCTCGTACTTCTTCCAAACTGGAGTTAGTATACCTACAAACCGGCACCCAAATTTACCTTTCTCTGAGTGAATGAAGCGTATCCATGTATGCCTCTTTCACTTCATCCAAATTAGAGTTTAGCGGCCCACAAACCACCTCCTGTGAGTTGCTTTCTCTAGGTGACTGTAAACTTTCCTATATAAGACTCTCGAACTTCTTCCAAACTACAGTTTAGCATGCCAACAATACAGCGCCCCATCGTTGATTTCTCTGAGTCAACATAAGCTTTCCCATATATGACTCTCACTCTTTTTCCAAAATAGAATTTAGCAGACCTACACACCAGCCCCCGATTGTTCCTTTCTCTAAATGACTCTAATTTTCCCCAGATATGACTCTCGAACTTCCTCCAAACTACAGATTATGATGATTACATACGCCACTCCACAGTTGCTTTCTCTGCGTGAATGTAACCGTTCATATATGACTCTCCTACTTCTTCGAACTACAGTTGTTATTCCTACAAACCACCACGACAAAGTTCTTTCTCTGAGTGAATGCAAGCGTTCTCACACATCATCCAAATTACAGTTTAGTAGACCTACCAACAAACTACAGAGAGTTGTTTTCTCTGTGTCACTGTAATCTTTCCTATATAAGGCTCTCGAACTTCTTCCAAACCACAGTTTAGCATGCCAACAAAATACGATCACAGAGTTGCTTTCTCTGCGTGAATGTAAGCATTCGTATATATGACTCTCCTACTTCCTCCAAAATACAGTTTAGAATGCTTACAAACCACCACCCAAACGTTGCGTTCTCTGAGTGAATGTAAGCGTTCCCATGTTTGACTCTCACAATTGATGCAATCTAGAATTTAGCATGCTTAGAAACAATCTCCCGAGAGTTGCTTTCTCTGGGTGACTGTAAACTTTCCTATGTAAGACTCGCGAACTTCTTCCAAACTACAGTTTAGCATGCCAACAAAACACCGCCCCATAGTTGATTTCTCTTCGTGATCATAAGCGTTCCCATATATGACTCTCATTCTTCTTTCAAAATAGAATTTAGCAGATCTACAAAATGGCCCCCGATGGTTGCTTTCTCTAAGTGACTGCAATTTTCCCCAGATATGACTCTCGAAATTCCTCCAAACTACAGATTAGCATGCATACATACGCCACCCAACAGTTGCTTTCTCTGCGTGAATGTAACCGTTCATATATGACTCTCCTACTTCTTCCGAACTACAGTTATTATGCCTACAAACCACCACCCAAACGTTGTGTTCTCTGAGTGAATGTAAGCGTTCCCATGTTTGACTCTCACAATCGCTGCTTGTTAGAGTTTAGCAGGCTTGCAAAGCTCTCCTGAGTGTTGCTTTCTCTAGATGACTGTAAGCTATCCTACATAACACTCTCGAACTTCTTCCAAACTGCAGTTTAACATCCCCACAACACATCACCCCATAGTTTCTTTCTACGCATGAATGTAAGCGTTTGTATATAAGACTCTGACACGTCTTTCAAAATACAATTTAGCAGACTTAAAAAATCACCCGCCAAGAGTGCTTTCTCTAAGTGACTGTCAGCTTTCGAACTTCTTCCATTGTATAGTTTAGCATGCCTGCACTACAGAACCCCGTATTTGCTTTCTCTGTGTTAATGTAAGCGTTCGTATTTATGTCTCTTGTACCTCTTCCAAAGTAGAGTTTAGTATGCTCACAAACGGCCACCCCAACGTTGCTTTCTCTGAGTGAATGTAAGCGTTCCTGTATATGATTTTAACACTTCATTGAAAATAGAGTTTAGCAGGCCTACGAACCACCCCCTGAGAGTTTCTTTCTCTAAATGACTGTAAGCTCTCCAGATATGACTCTCGAACATCCTCCAAACTATAGTTTAGTAGGCATACACACATCACTCCATAGCTGGTTTGTCTGCGTGAATGTAACCGTTCATATATATGACTTTCCTACTTCTTCCGAACTACAATTAAGGCCACAAACTGCAACCCAAACCTTGCGTTCTGAGTGGATGTAAACCTTCCCATACTTGACTTTAAGAGTTGGTGCAAATTATCAGGCTTAGAAATCATCTCCCAAGAGTTGCTCTCTCTAGGTGACTGTAAGCTTTGCTATATAAGATTCTAAACTTCCTCCAAACTATAGTTTAGTAGGCATACAAACCTCACTCCATAGTTGCTTTCTCTGCATGAATGTAAGCGTTCCTATATATGATTCTCCTACTTTCTCCAAACTAGAGTTTAGTATGCCTACAAAACACAACCCCATCCTCGATTTCTCTGAGTCAATGTACGTGGTCCCCAATATGACTCTCCCACTTCTTCCAAAGTAGAGTTTTGCAGGCCTACCCTTCATCCCCCGAAAGTTGGTTTCTATAAATGAGTGTACGCTTTCCTATATAACTTCTTCCAAACTAGAGATTAGCATGGGTACAAAAAAGCCACCCCATAATTGCTTTCTCTGCATGAATGTAAGCGTTCCCATATATCATTTTCCTACTTCTTCCAAACTAGAGTTTAGTATGCCTACAAACCACCACACCATCGTTGCTTTCTCTGAGTGAATGTAACCCTTTCCATATATGACTCTCAATCTAAACCAAAATAGAGTTTAGCACGCCTACATTCCACACCCAGAGATTTGCTTTCTCTAAGTGACTCTAAGCTTTCTTATATGTGATTCTCAAACTTCGTCCAAACTAGAGTTTAGCACGCCTAGAAAACACCACCCCACAGTTCCTTTCTCTGCATGAATGTAAGCGTTTGAATATATGACTCTGGTACTTCTTTCAAAATACAATTTAGCAGACCTAAAAATCCACCGCCAAGAGTTGCTTTCTCTAAGTGACTGTCTGCTTTCGAACTTCTTCCAAACTATATTTTAGCAGGCCTACAAAACACCACCCCATAGTTGCTTTCTCTGCGTCCATATAAGCGTTCATATATATGACTCTAGTACTTCTTCCAAACTGGAGTTAGTATACCTACAAACCGGCACCCCAATTTACCTTTCTCTGAGTGAATGAAGCGTATCCATGTATGCCTCTTTCACTACATCCAAATTAGAGTTTAGCGGCTTACAAACCACCTCCTGTGAGTTGCTTTCTCTAGGTGACTGTAAACTTTCCTATATAAGACTTTCGAACTTCTTCCAAACTACAGTTTAGCATGCCAACAATACAGCGCCCCATCGTTGATTTCTCTGAGTCAACATAAGCTTTCCCATATATGACTCTCACTCTTTTTCCAAAATAGAATTTAGCAGACCTACACACCAGCCCCCGATTGTTCCTTTCTCTAAATGACTCTAATTTTCCCCAGATATGACTCTCGAACTTCCTCCAAACTACAGATTATGATGATTACATACGCCACTCCACAGTTGCTTTCTCTGCGTGAATGTAACCGTTCATATATGACTCTCCTACTTCTTCGAACTACAGTTGTTATTCCTACAAACCACCACGACAAAGTTCTTTCTCTGAGTGAATGCAAGCGTTCTCACACATCATCCAAATTACAGTTTAGTAGACCTACCAACAAACTACAGAGAGTTGTTTTCTCTGTGTCACTGTAATCTTTCCTATATAAGGCTCTCGAACTTCTTCCAAACCACAGTTTAGCATGCCAACAAAATACGATCACAGAGTTGCTTTCTCTGCGTGAATGTAAGCATTCGTATATATGACTCTCCTACTTCCTCCAAAATACAGTTTAGAATGCTTACAAACCACCACCCAAACGTTGCGTTCTCTGAGTGAATGTAAGCGTTCCCATGTTTGACTCTCACAATTGATGCAAATTAGAGTTTAGCACGCTTAGAAACAATCTGCCGAGAGTTACTTTCTCTAGGTGACTGTAAGCTTTCTTATATAAGACTCGCGAACTTCTTCCAAACTACACTTTAGCATCCCAACGAAACACTGCCCTATCGTTGATTTCTCTGAGTGAACATAAGCGTTCCCACATATGAATTTCACTCTTCTTCCAAAATAGAATTTAGCAGATCTACAAAACGGCCCCCGATTGTTGCTTTCTCTAAGTGACTGCAATTTTCCCCAGATATGACTCTCGAACTTCCTCCAAAGTATAGATTAACATGCGTACATACACCACCCAACAGTTTCTTTCTCTGCGTGAATGTAACCGTTCATACATATGACTCTCCTACTTCTTCCGAACTACAGTTATTATGCCTACAAACCACCACCCAAACGTTGTGTTCTCTCCGTGAATGTAAGCGTTCCCATGTTTGACTCTCACAATTACTGCTAATTAGTGTTTAGAGGCTTGTAAAGCTGTCCCGAGTGTTGCTTTCTCTAGGTGACTGTAAGCTATCCTATATAACACTCTCGAACTCCTTCCAAACTGCAGTTTAGCATGCCAACAACACATCACCCCATAGTTTCTTTCTCTGCATGAATGTAAGCGTTTGTATATGACTCTGGTACGTCTTTCAAAATACAATTTAGCAGACCTAAAAATCACCCGCCAAGAGTTGCTTTCTCTAAGTGACTGTCAGCTTTCGAACATCTTCCAATCTATAGTTTAGCATGCCTGCATTACAGCACCCCGTATTTGCTTTCTCTGTGTTAATGTAAGCGTTCGTATTTATGTCTCTCGTACCTCTTCCAAAGTAGAGTTTAGTATGCTCAAAAACGGCCACCCCAACGTTGCTTTCTCTGAGTGAATGTAAGCGTTCCTGTATATGATTCGAACACTTCATTGAAAATAGAGTTTAGCAGGCCTACGAACCATCCCCAGAGAGTTGCTTACTCTAAATGACTGTAAGCTTTCCAGATATGACTCTCGAACATCCTCCAAACTATCGTTTAGTAGGCATACAAACATCACTCCATAGTTGCTTTCTCTGCATGAATGTAAGCGTTCCTATATATGATTCTCGTCCTTCTTCCAAACTAGAGTTTAGTATGCCTACAAACCACAACCCCATCGTTGATTTCTCCGAGTGAATGTACCCAGTCCCCCATATGAGTCTCCCCCTTCTTCCAAAGTAGAGTTTTGCAGGCTTACAAACCATCCCCCGAAAGTTGGTTTCTATAAATGACGGTACGCTTTCCTATATATTACTCTTTAACTTCTTGCAAAATAGAGATTAGCGTGGCTACAAAAAAGCCACCCCATAATTGCTTTCTCTGCATGAATGTAAGCGTTCCCATATATCATTCTCCTACTTCTTCCAAACTAGAGTTCAGTATGCCTACAAACCACCACACCATCGTTGCTTTCTCTGAGTGAATGTAAGCCTTCCCATATATGACTCTCACTCCGAAACCAAAATAGAGTTTAGCACGCCTACATTCCACACCCAGAGATTTGCTTTAAACGACTCTAAGCTTTCTTATATGTGATTCTCAAACTTCGTCCAAACTAGAGTTTAGCATGCCTAGAAAACACCACCCCAGAGTTGCTTTCTCTGCATGAATGTAAGTGTTTGAATATATGACTCTGGTATTTCTTTCAAAATACAATTCAGCAGACCGAAAAATGAACCGCCGAGAGTTGCTTTCTCTAAGTGACTGTCTGCTTTCGAACTTCTTCCAAACTATAATTTAGCAGGCCTACAAAACACCACCCCATAGTTGCTTTCTCTGCGTCCATATAAGCGTTCATATATATGACTCTAGTACTTCTTCCAAACTGGAGTTAGTATACCTACAAACCGGCACCCCAATTTACCTTTCTCTGAGTGAATGAAGCGTATCCATGTATGCCTCTTTCACTTCATCCAAATTAGAGTTTAGTGGCTTACAAACCACCTCCTGTGAGATGCTTTCTCTAGGTGACTGTAAACTTTCCTATATAAGACTCTCGAACTTCTTCCAAACTACAGTTTAGCATGCCAACAATACAGCGTCCCATCGTTGATTTCTCTGAGTCAACATAAGCGTTCCCATATATGACTCTCACTCTTCTTCCAAAATAGAATTTAGCAGACCTACACACCAGCCCCCGATTGTTCCTTTCTCTATGTGACTCTAATTTTCCCCAGATATGACTCTCGAACTTCCTCCAAACTACAGATTATGATGATTACCTACGCCACCCCACAGTTGCTTTCTCTGCGTGAATGTAACCGTTCATATATGACTCTCCTACTTCTTCGAACTACAGTTGTTATTCCTACAAACCACCACGACAAAGTTCTTTCTCTGAGTGAATGCAAGCGTTCTCACACTTCATCCAAATCACAGTTTAGCAGACCTACCAAGAAACTACAGAGAGTTGTTTTCTCTGTGTCACTGTAATCTTTCCTATATAAGGCTCTCGAACTTCTTCCAAACCACAGTTTAGCATGCCAACAAAATACGACCACAGAGTTGCTTTCTCTGCGTGAATGTAAGCATTCGTATATATGACTCTCCTACTTCCTCCAAAATACAGTTTAGAATGCTTAAAGACCAGCCACCCAAACGTTGCGTTCTCTGAGTGAATGTAAGCGTTCCCATGTTTGACTCTCACAATTGCTGCTAATTAGTGTTTAGAGGCTTGTAAAGCTGTCCCGAGTGTTGCTTTCTCTAGGTGACTGTAAGCTATCCTATATAACACTCTTGAACACCTTCCAAACTGCAGTTTAGCATCCCCACAACACATCACCCCATAGTTTCTTTCTCTGCATGAATGTAAGCGTTTGTATATGACTCTGGTACGTCTTTCAAAATACAATTTAGCAGACCTAAAAATCACCCGCCAAGAGTTGCTTTCTCTAAGTGACTGTCAGCTTTCGAACTTCTTCTAATCTATAGTTTAGCATGCCTGCACTACAGCACCCCGTATTTGCTTTCTCTGTGTTAATGTAAGCGTTCGTATTTATGTCTCTTGTACCTCTTCCAAAGTAGAGTTTAGTATGCTCACAAACGGCCACCCCAACGTTGCTTTCTCTGAGTGAATGTAAGCGTTCCTGTATATGATTTTAACACTTCTTTGAAAATAGAGTTTAGCAGGCCTACGAACCACCCCCTGAGAGTTTCTTTCTCTAAATGACTGTAAGCTTTCCAGATATGACTCTCGAACATCCTCCAAACTATAGTTTAGTAGGCATACACACATCACTCCATAGCTGGTTTGTCTGCGTGAATGTAACCGTTCATATATATGACTTTCCTACTTCTTCCGAACTACAATTAAGGCCACAAACTGCAACCCAAACCTTGCGTTCTGAGTGGATGTAAACCTTCCCATACTTAACTTTAAGAGTTGGTGCAAATTATCAGGCTTAGAAATCATCTCCCAAGAGTTGCTCTCTCTAGGTGACTGTAAGCTTTGCTATATAAGATTCTAAACTTCCTCCAAACTATAGTTTAGTAGGCATACAAACCTCACTCCATAGTTGCTTTCTCTGCATGAATGTAAGCGTTCCTATATATGATTCTCCTACTTTCTCCAAACTAGAGTTTAGTATGCCTACAAAACACAACCCCATCCTCGATTTCTCTGAGTCAATGTACGTGGTCCCCAATATGACTCTCCCACTTCTTCCAAAGTAGAGTTTTGCAGGCCTACCCTTCATCCCCCGAAAGTTGGTTTCTATAAATGAGTGTACGCTTTCCTATATAACTTCTTCCAAACTAGAGATTAGCATGGGTACAAAAAAGCCACCCCATAATTGCTTTCTCTGCATGAATGTAAGCGTTCCCATATATCATTTTCCTACTTCTTCCAAACTAGAGTTTAGTATGCCTACAAACCACCACACCATCGTTGCTTTCTCTGAGTGAATGTAACCCTTTCCATATATGACTCTCAATCTAAACCAAAATAGAGTTTAGCACGCCTACATTCCACACCCAGAGATTTGCTTTCTCTAAGTGACTCTAAGCTTTCTTATATGTGATTCTCAAACTTCGTCCAAACTAGAGTTTAGCACGCCTAGAAAACACCACCCCACAGTTCCTTTCTCTGCATGAATGTAAGCGTTTGAATATATGACTCTGGTACTTCTTTCAAAATACAATTTAGCAGACCTAAAAATCCACCGCCAAGAGTTGCTTTCTCTAAGTGACTGTCTGCTTTCGAACTTCTTCCAAACTATATTTTAGCAGGCCTACAAAACACCACCCCATAGTTGCTTTCTCTGCGTCCATATAAGCGTTCATATATATGACTCTAGTACTTCTTCCAAACTGGAGTTAGTATACCTACAAACCGGCACCCCAATTTACCTTTCTCTGAGTGAATGAAGCGTATCCATGTATGCCTCTTTCACTACATCCAAATTAGAGTTTAGCGGCTTACAAACCACCTCCTGTGAGTTGCTTTCTCTAGGTGACTGTAAACTTTCCTATATAAGACTTTCGAACTTCTTCCAAACTACAGTTTAGCATGCCAACAATACAGCGCCCCATCGTTGATTTCTCTGAGTCAACATAAGCTTTCCCATATATGACTCTCACTCTTTTTCCAAAATAGAATTTAGCAGACCTACACACCAGCCCCCGATTGTTCCTTTCTCTAAATGACTCTAATTTTCCCCAGATATGACTCTCGAACTTCCTCCAAACTACAGATTATGATGATTACATACGCCACTCCACAGTTGCTTTCTCTGCGTGAATGTAACCGTTCATATATGACTCTCCTACTTCTTCGAACTACAGTTGTTATTCCTACAAACCACCACGACAAAGTTCTTTCTCTGAGTGAATGCAAGCGTTCTCACACATCATCCAAATTACAGTTTAGTAGACCTACCAACAAACTACAGAGAGTTGTTTTCTCTGTGTCACTGTAATCTTTCCTATATAAGGCTCTCGAACTTCTTCCAAACCACAGTTTAGCATGCCAACAAAATACGATCACAGAGTTGCTTTCTCTGCGTGAATGTAAGCATTCGTATATATGACTCTCCTACTTCCTCCAAAATACAGTTTAGAATGCTTACAAACCACCACCCAAACGTTGCGTTCTCTGAGTGAATGTAAGCGTTCCCATGTTTGACTCTCACAATTGATGCAAATTAGAGTTTAGCACGCTTAGAAACAATCTGCCGAGAGTTACTTTCTCTAGGTGACTGTAAGCTTTCTTATATAAGACTCGCGAACTTCTTCCAAACTACACTTTAGCATCCCAACGAAACACTGCCCTATCGTTGATTTCTCTGAGTGAACATAAGCGTTCCCACATAAGAATTTCACTCTTCTTCCAAAATAGAATTTAGCAGATCTACAAAACGGCCCCCAATTGTTGCTTTCTCTAAGTGACTGCAATTTTCCCCAGATATGACTCTCGAACTTCCTCCAAAGTATAGATTAACATGCGTACATACACCACCCAACAGTTTCTTTCTCTGCGTGAATGTAACCGTTCATACATATGACTCTCCTACTTCTTAGGGTAAAGGTTAAGCGTTAGGGTTAGGGATTAGTGATTAGGGTTTTGGTTAGTGTTAGGGTTAGCGGTTAGGAGTTAGTGTTTTATGAAGGGGTATGGTTAGAATTAGGATTGGGGTTAGAGTTAGGGTGAGGTATAGGGGTTAGGTTTAGCTAAAAGGATAGGATTAGGGTTACGGGTTGGGCTTAGGTTTAGGGTTAAAGTTTACTGCTAGGGTAAGGGATAGGGTTCAGGGTTAGCTTTAGGGGTTCTGGATAGGGTTAGGTGTTAGGTTAGTGTCAGGGTTAGGTCTAGTCGTGAGGGTAAGGTTTAGGGTTAGCTTTAAGAGCTAGGGTTACGTTTAATGGTTAGGATTAGGATTAGGGTTAAGGGTTAGGGTAAGCTTAGGGGTTAGGGTGAAGGGTTAGGGTCAAGGGTTAGGGTTTTTGTTAGGCATAGCGTTGGGGTTAGAAGTAAGGGTTACTGTCAGTGTTAGGGTTGTAGGTAGGGTTACGGTTAGGGTTAGCGGTTTAGAATTAGGGTTAGGGATTAGGTGTCACAGTGATGACTAGGAGATAGGGTTAGAATTATGGGATAGGGGTTGTTCTCAGGAAATGGGTTATGCATTAACGTTAGGATAAGAGGTTAAAGTTAGGCGCACGGTGAGGTTTACGTGTTAAGGGGAGAAATAGGAACAGGGTTGGGTTGTTATGTTCAGGGTTAGGGTTATCTGTTAAAGGTATTGTTTATGCTTAGCGCACGGGCCCTGTCTGCATTAGGCGGGCGGGGGGAGTTTAGGGGGCTGGGATTGTACCCGGGAACCCACTCTATCATACTCTGGGTATGGGCCCGTGGGTTTCATGCAGGACACAGTGGTAGAGCCTCCTTTCACGCATGGCATGGGAGGATTGCAGGCTTTCTAAACTCTAAGAAAGCAAGAAGTCTGAGAATTAGATTTAGGGTTAGGATTATGGTTAGGGTTAAGGATGAAGTTTAGTGTTAGGGTGAGGGCTTAGGGTTAGGGCTTAGGGTTAGGGTTAAAGGTTACTCTTAGGTTTAACGGTTACACTTTGGTTTAGGGTTGAGATTTACGGTTAGGGTTAAGATGAGGGGTTAGGGTTTGGTACAGGGTTAGGGTTAAGTGTTAGGTTTAGGGTTGAAGATTAGGATTAGGGTTAGGATTAAAGGTTAGCGTGAGAGTTAACGCTTAGGGTTAAGGTTAAGAGTTAGGGTTTAGGGTTAGGGTTAGGGTTAGTTTTAGGGTTAGAGTTATGTGCTATGGTTTGTGTTAGAGGTTAGGGTTAGGTTTACTGGTCACGGTTAGGGTTACGTTTAGGGGGTAGCATTAGGGTTAGGGTTAGGGTTAAGGGATAGGATTAGGGATAAGTGTTGGGCTTAGGGTTAGGGTTTAGTGTTAGGGTTATCATTAAGGATTAGGGGTAGGGTCAGGGTTAAATGCTTGGGTGCGGGTAATGGTTAGGGTCAGGGTTAAGGTTCACGGATAGGGTTAGTGTTAAGGGTTACGGGTAGGTTTAGGGTTCAGGGTTAGAGTTAGCATTAGGGCTAAAGGTTAGGATTAGGCGGTAGGTTAGATTTAGGGTTAGATCTAGGCGTTAGGGTAAGGGCTAGCGTTAGGGTTAAGAGATAGGGTTAGGTTTAATGCTTAGGATTAGGGTTAGGGTTTGGGGTTAAAGTAAGTGTTAGGGGTTAGGTTTAAGGATCAAAGGTTAGGGTTATTTTTAGCTGTAGTGTTAGGGTTAGGGATAAGGGATCCCATTAGCATTAAGGGTCTTCCTTACTGTAGGGTTAAGGGTTAGGCTTAGAGTTAAAGGTTAAGGTTAGGGTCAGTGTTAAGATTTATGGTGAGGGTTAACGGTTAGGGTAAAGGTTAAGCGTTAGGGTTAGGGATTAGTGATTAGGGTTTTTGGTTAGTGTTAGGGTTAGCGGTTAGGAGTTAGTGTTTTATGAAGGGGTATGGTTAGAATTAGGATTGGGGTTAGAGTTAGGGTGAGGTATAGGGGTTAGGTTTAGGGGTTAGTTTTAGGGTAAAAGGATAGGATTAGGGTTACGGGTTGGGCTTAGGTTTAGGGTTAAAGTTTACTGCTAGGGTTAGGGATAGGGTTCAGGGTTAGCTTTAGGGGTTCTGGTTAGGGTTAGGTGTTAGGTTAGTGTCAGGGTTAGGTCTAGTCGTGAGGGTAAGGTTTAGGGTTAGCTTTTAGAGCTAGGGTTAGGTTTAATGGTTAGGATTAGGATTAGGGTTAAGGGTTAGGGTAAGGCTTAGGGGTTAGGGTGAAGGGTTAGGGGCAAGGGTTAGGGTTTTTGTTAGGCATAGCGTTGGGGTTAGAAGTAAGGGTTACTGTCAGTGTTAGGGTTGTAGGTAGGGTTACGGTTAGGGTTAGCGGTTTAGAATTAGGGTTAGGGATTAGGTGTCACAGTGATGACTAGGAGATAGGGTTAGAATTATGGGATAGGGGTTGTTCTCAGGAAATGGGTTATGCATTAACGTTAGGATAAGAGGTTAAAGTTAGGCGCACGGTGAGGTTTACGTGTTAAGGGGAGAAATAGGAACAGGGTTGGGTTGTTATGTTCAGGGTTAGGGTTATCTGTTAAAGGTATTGTTTATGCTTAGCGCACGGGCCCTGTCTGCATTAGGCGGGCGGGGGGAGTTTAGGGGGCTGGGATTGTACCCGGGAACCCACTCTATCATACTCTGGGTATGGGCCTGTGGGTTTCATGCAGGACACAGTGGTAGAGCCTCCTTTCACGCATGGCATGGGAGGATTGCAGGCTTTCTAAACTCTAAGAAAGCAAGAAGTCTGATAATTAGATTTAGGGTTAGGATTATGGTTAGGGTTAAGGATGAAGTTTAGTGTTAGGGTGAGGGCTTAGGGTTAGGGCTTAGGATTAGGGTTAAAGGTTACTCTTAGGTTTAACGGTTACACTTTGGTTTAGGGTTGAGATTTACGGTTAGGGTTAAGATGAGGGGTTAGGGTTTGGTACAGGGTTAGGGTTAAGTGTTAGGTTTAGGGTTGAAGATTAGGATTAGGGTTAGGATTAAAGGTTAGCGTGAGAGTTAACGCTTAGGGTTAAGGTTAAGAGTTAGGGTTTAGGGTTAGGGTTAGGGTTAGTTTTAGGGTTAGAGTTATGTGCTATGGTTTGTGTTAGAGGTTAGGGTTAGGTTTACTGGTCACGGTTAGGGTTACGTTTAGGGGGTAGCATTAGGGTTAGGGTTAGGGTTAAGGGATAGGATTAGGGATAAGTGTTGGGCTTAGGGTTAGGGTTTAGTGTTAGGGTTATCATTAAGGATTAGGGGTAGGGTCAGGGTTAAATGCTTGGGTGCGGGTAATGGTTAGGGTCAGGGTTAAGGTTCACGGATAGGGTTAGTGTTAAGGGTTACGGGTAGGTTTAGGGTTCAGGGTTAGAGTTAGCATTAGGGCTAAAGGTTAGGATTAGGCGGTAGGTTAGATTTAGGGTTAGATCTAGGCGTTAGGGTAAGGGCTAGCGTTAGGGTTAAGAGATAGGGTTAGGTTTAATGCTTAGGATTAGGGTTAGGGTTTGGGGTTAAAGTAAGTGTTAGGGGTTAGGTTTAAGGATCAAAGGTTAGGGTTATTTTTAGCTGTAGTGTTAGGGTTAGGGATAAGGGATCCCATTAGCATTAAGGGTCTTCCTTACTGTAGGGTTAAGGGTTAGGCTTAGAGTTAAAGGTTAAGGTTAGGGTCAGTGTTAAGATTTATGGTGAGGGTTAACGGTTAGGGTAAAGGTTAAGCGTTAGGGTTAGGGATTAGTGATTAGGGTTTTTGGTTAGTGTTAGGGTTAGCGGTTAGGAGTTAGTGTTTTATGAAGGGGTATGGTTAGAATTAGGATTGGGGTTAGAGTTAGGGTGAGGTATAGGGGTTAGGTTTAGGGGTTAGTTTTAGGGTAAAAGGATAGGATTAGGGTTACGGGTTGGGCTTAGGTTTAGGGTTAAAGTTTACTGCTAGGGTTAGGGATAGGGTTCAGGGTTAGCTTTAGGGGTTCTGGTTAGGGTTAGGTGTTAGGTTAGTGTCAGGGTTAGGTCTAGTCGTGAGGGTAAGGTTTAGGGTTAGCTTTTAGAGCTAGGGTTAGGTTTAATGGTTAGGATTAGGATTAGGGTTAAGGGTTAGGGTAAGGCTTAGGGGTTAGGGTGAAGGGTTAGGGGCAAGGGTTAGGGTTTTTGTTAGGCATAGCGTTGGGGTTAGAAGTAAGGGTTACTGTCAGTGTTAGGGTTGTAGGTAGCGTTACGGTTAGGGTTAGCGCTTTAGAATTAGGGTTAGGGATTAGGTGTCACAGTGATGACTAGGAGATAGGGTTAGAATTATGGGATAGGGGTTGTTCTCAGGAAATGGGTTATGCATTAAGGTTAGGATAAGAGCTTAAAGTTAGGCGCACGGTGAGGTTTACGTGTTAAGGGGAGAAATAGGAACAGGGTTGGGTGTTATGTTCAGGGTTAGGGTTATCTGTTAAAGGTATTGTTTATGCTTAGTGCACGGGCCCTGTCTGCATTGGGCGGGCGGGGGGAGTTTAGGGGGCTGGGATTGTACCCGGGAAGCCACTCTATCATACTCTGGGTATGAGCCCGTGGGTTTCATGCAGGACGCAGTGGTAGAGCCTCCTTTCACGCA
>NW_027182974.1:30000-32500 GCF_041146395.1 Eulemur rufifrons
TCCTATCCCTTAACCCTAACCCTAATGCTAACCCCTAAACGTAAACCTAACCGTGACCAGTAAACCTAACCCTAAACTCTAACACAAACCATAGCACTAAACTAACTAAAACTAACCCTATCCCTAACCCTAACCCTAAACCCTAACTCTTAACCTTAACCCTAAGCGTTAACTCTCACGCTAACCTTTAATCCTAACCCTAATCCTAATCTTCAACACTAAACCTAACACTTAACCCTAACCCTGTACCATAACCTAACCCCTCATCTTAACCCTAATCGTAAACCTCAACCCTAAACCAAAGTGTAACCGTTAAACCTAAGAGTAACCTTTAACCCTAACCCTAATACTTAAGCCTAAGCCCTCACCCTAACACTAAACTTCATCCTTAACCCTAACCATAATCCAACCCTAAATCTCATTCTCAGACTTCTTGCTTTCTTAGAGTTTAGAAAGCCTGCCATCATCCCATGCCATGGGTGAAAGGAGGCTCTACCACTGTGTCCTGCATGAAACCCACGGGCCCATACCCAGAGTATGATAGAGTGGGTTCCCGGGTACAATCCCAGCCCCCTAAACTCCCCCCGCCCGCCTAATGCAGACAGGGCCCGTGCGCTAAGCAAAAACAATACCTTTAACAGATAACCCTAACCCTGAACATAACACCCAACCCTGTTCCTATTTCTCCCCTTAACACGTAAACCTCCCCGTGCGCCTAACTTTAACCTCTCATCCTAACGTTAATGCATAACCCATTTCCTGAGAACAACTGCTATCCCATAATTCTAACCCTATCTCCTAGTCATCACTGTGACACCTAATCCCTAACCCTAATTCCAAACCGCTAACCCTAACCGTAACCCTACCTACACCCTAACACTGACAGTAACCCTTACTTCTAACCCCAACGCTATGCCTAACAAAAACCCTAACCCTTCACCCTAACCCTTCACCCTAACCCCTAAGACTTACCCCAACCCTTAACCCTAATCCTAATCCTAACCATTAAACCTAACCCTAGCTCTTAAAGCTAACCCTAAACCTTACCCTCACGACTAGACCTAACCCTGACACTAACCTAACACCTAACCCTAACCAGAAACCCTAAAGCTACGCCTGAACCCTATCCCTAACCCTAGCAGTAAACTTTAACCCTAAACCTAAGCCCAACCCGTAACCCTAATCCTATCCTTTTACCCTAAAACTAACCCCTAAACCTAACCCCTATACCTTACCCTAACTCTAACCCCAATCCTAATTCTAACCATACCCCTTCATAAAACACTAACTCCTAACCGCTAACCCTAACACTAACCAAAAACCCTAATCACTAATCCCTAACGCTAACGCTTAACCTTTACCCTAACCGTTAACCCTCACCCCAAATCTTAACACTGACCCTAACCTTAACCTTTAACTCTAAGCCTAACCCTTAACCCTACAGTAAGGAAGACCCTTAATGCTAATGGGATCCCTTATCCCTAACCCTAACACTACAGCTAAAAATAACTTTAACCTTTGATCCTTAAACCTAACCCCTAACACTTACTTTAACCCCAAACCCTAACCATAATCCTAAGCATTAAACCTAACCCTATCTCTTAACCCTAACGCTAGCCCTTACCCTAACGCCTAGATCTAACCCTAAATCTAACCTACCGCCTAATCCTAACCTTAAGCCCTAATGCTAACTCTAACCCTGAACCCTAAACCTACCCGTAACCCTTAACACTAACCCTATCCGTCAACCTTAACCCTGACCCTAAACATTACCCGCACCAAAGCATTTAACCCTGACCCTACCCCTAATCCTTAATGATAACCCTAACACTAAACCCTAACCCTAAGCCCAACACTTATCCCTAATCCTATCCCTTAACCCTAACCCTAATGCTAACCCCTAAACGTAAACCTAACCGTGACCAGTAAACCTAACGCTAAACTCTAACACAAACCATAGCACTAAACTAACTAAAACTAACCCTATCCCTAACCCTAACCCTAAACCCTAACTCTTAACCTTAACCGTAAGCGTTAACTCTCACGCTAACCTTTACTCCTAACCCTAATCCTAATCTTCAACCCTAAACCTAACACTCAACCCTAACCCTGTACCAAACCCTACCCCTCATCTTAACCCTAACGGTAAACCTCAACCCTAAACCAAAGTGTAACCGTTAAACCTAAGAGTAATCTTTAACCCTAACCCTAATCCCTAACCCTAAGCCCTCACCCTAACACTAAACTTCATCCTTAACCCTAACCAGAATCCTAACCCTAAATCTAATTCTCAGACTTCTTGCTTTCTTAGAGTTTAGAAAGCCTGCAATCCTCCCATGCCATGCGTGAAAGGAGGCTCTACCACTGTGTCCTGCATGAAACCCACGGGCCCATACCCAGAGTATGATAGAGTGGGTTCCCGGGTACAATCCCAGCCCCCTAAACTCCCCCCGCCCGCCTAATGCAGACAGGGCCCGTGCGCTAAGCATAAACAATACCT
>NW_027182974.1:42500-125000 GCF_041146395.1 Eulemur rufifrons
AACCTAAGAGTAACCTTTAACCCTAACCCTAATACCTAAGCCTAAGCCCTCACCCTAACACTAAACTTCATCCTTAACCCTAACCATAATCCAACCCTAAATCTCATTCTCAGACTTCTTGCTTTCTTAGAGTTTAGAAAGCCTGCCATCATCCCATGCCATGGGTGAAAGCAGGCTCTACCACTGTGTCCTGCATGAAACCCACGGGCCCATACCCAGAGTATGATAGAGTGGGTTCCCGGGTACAATCCCAGCCCCCTAAACCTCCCCCGCCCGCCTAATGCAGACAGGGCCCGTGCGCTAAGCAAAAACAATACCTTTAACAGATAACCCTAACCCTGAACATAACACCCAACCCTGTTCCTATTTCTCCCCTTAACACGTAAACCTCCCCGTGCGCCTAACTTTAACCTCTCATCCTAACGTTAATGCATAACCCATTTCCTGAGAACAACTGCTATCCCATAATTCTAACCCTATCTCCTAGTCATCACTGTGACACCTAATCCCTAACCCTAATTCCAAACCGCTAACCCTAACCGTAACCCTACCTACACCCTAACACTGACAGTAACCCTTACTTCTAACCCCAACGCTATGCCTAACAAAAACCCTAACCCTTCACCCTAACCCTTCACCCTAACCCCTAAGACTTACCCCAACCCTTAACCCTAATCCTAATCCTAACCATTAAACCTAACCCTAGCTCTTAAAGCTAACCCTAAACCTTACCCTCACGACTAGACCTAACCCTGACACTAACCTAACACCTAACCCTAACCAGAAACCCTAAAGCTACGCCTGAACCCTATCCCTAACCCTAGCAGTAAACTTTAACCCTAAACCTAAGCCCAACACGTAACCCTAATCCTATCCTTTTACCCTAAAACTAACCCCTAAACCTAACCCCTATACCTCACCCTAACTCTAACCCCAATCCTAATTCTAACCATACCCCTTCATAAAACACTAACTCCTAACCGCTATCCCTAACACTAACCAAAAACCCTAATCACTAATCCCTAACGCTAACGCTTAACCTTTACCCTAACCGTTAACCCTCACCCCAAATCTTAACACTGACCCTAACCTTAACCTTTAACTCTAAGCCTAACCCTTAACCCTACAGTAAGGAAGACCCTTAATGCTAATGGGATCCCTTATCCCTAACCCTAACACTACAGCTAAAAATAACTTTAACCTTTGATCCTTAAACCTAACCCCTAACACTTACTTTAACCCCAAACCCTAACCCTAATCCTAAGCATTAAACCTAACCCTATCTCTTAACCCTAACGCTAGCCCTTACCCTAACGCCTAGATCTAACCCTAAATCGAACCTACCGCCTAATCCTAACCTTAAGCCCTAATGCTAACTCTAACCCTGAACCCTAAACCTACCCGTAACCCTTAACACTAACCCTATCCGTCAACCTTAACCCTGACCCTAAACATTACCCGCACCAAAGCATTTAACCCTGACCCTACCCCTAATCCTTAATGATAACCCTAACACTAAACCCTAACCCTAAGCCCAACACTTATCCCTAATCCTATCCCTTAACCCTAACCCTAATGCTAACCCCTAAACGTAAACCTAACCGTGACCAGTAAACCTAACGCTAAACTCTAACACAAACCATAGCACTAAACTAACTAAAACTAACCCTATCCCTAACCCTAACCCTAAACCCTAACTCTTAACCTTAACCCTAAGCGTTAACTCTCACGCTAACCTTTAATCCTAACCCTAATCCTAATCTTCAACACTAAACCTAACACTTAACCCTAACCCTGTACCATAACCTAACCCCTCATCTTAACCCTAATCGTAAACCTCAACCCTAAACCAAAGTGTAACCGTTAAACCTAAGAGTAACCTTTAACCCTAACCCTAATAACTAAGCCTAAGCCCTCACCCTAACACTAAACTTCATCCTTAACCCTAACCATAATCCAACTCTAAATCTCATTCTCACACTTCTTGCTTTCTTAGAGTTTAGAAAGCCTGCCATCATCCCATGCCATGGGTGAAAGGAGGCTCTACCACTGTGTCCTGCATGAAACCCACGGGCCCATACCCAGAGTATGATAGAGTGGGTTCCCGGGTACAATCGCAGCCCCCTAAACTCCCCCCGCCCGCCTAATGCAGACAGGGCCCGTGCGCTAAGCAAAAACAATAGCTTTAACAGATAACCCTAACCCTGAACATAACACCCAACCCTGTTCCTATTTCTCCCCTTAACACGTAAACCTCCCCGTGCGCCTAACGTTAACCTCTCATCCTAACGTTAATGCATAACCCATTTCCTGAGAACAACCCCTATCCCATAATTCTAACCCTATCTCCTAGTCATCACTGTGACACCTAATCCCTAACCCTAATTCTAAACCGCTAACCCTAACCGTAACCCTACCTACAACCCTAACACTGACAGTAACCCTTACTTCTAACCCCAACGCTATGCCTAACAAAAACCCTAACCCTTCACCCTAACCCTTCACCCTAACCCCTAAGCCTTACCCTAACCCTTAACCCTAATCCTAATCCTAACCATTAAACCTAACCCTAGCTCTTAAAGCTAACCCTAAACCTTACACTCACGACTAGACCTAACCCTGACACTAACCTAACACCTAACCCTAACCAGAACCCCTAAAGCTAACCCTGAACCCTATCCCTAACCCTAGCAGTAAACTTTAAAACTAAACCTAAGCCCAACCCGTAACCCTAATCCTATCCTTTTACCCTAAAACTAACCCCTAAACCTAACCCCTATACCTCACCCTAACTCTAACCCCAATCCTAATTCTAACCATACCCCTTCATAAAACACTAACTCCTAACCGCTAACCCTAACACTAACCAAAAACCCTAATCACTAATCCCTAACCCTAATGCTTAACCTTTACCCTAACCGTTAACCCTCACCCTAAATCTTAACACTGACCCTAACCTTAACCTTTAACTCTAAGCCTAACCCTTAACCCTACAGTAAGGAAGACCCTTAATGCTAATGGGATCCCTTATCCCTAACCCTAACACTACAGCTAAAAATAACCCTAACCTTTGATCCTTAAACCTAACCCCTAACACTTACTTTAACCCCAAAACCTAACCCTAATCCTAAGCATTAAACCTAAACCTATCTCTTAACCCTAACGCTAGCCCTTACCCTAATGCCTAGATCTAACCCTAAATCGAACCTACCGCCTAATCCTAACCTTAAGCCCTAATGCTAACTCTAACCCTGAACCCTAAACCTACCCGTAATCCTTAACACTAACCCTATCCGTGAACCTTAACCCTGACCCTAACCATTACCCGAACCCAGGCATTTAACCCTGACCCTACCCCTAGTCCTTAATGATAACCCTAACACTAAACCCTAACCCTAAGGCCAACACTTAACCGTAATCCTATCCCTTAACCCTAACCCTAACCCTAACCCTAATGCTAACCCCTAAACATAACCCTAACCATCACCAGTAAACCTAAACCTAACCTCTAACACAAACCATAGCACATAACTCTAACCCTAAAACTAACCCTAACCCTAAACCTAACCCTAAACCCTAACTCTTAACCTTAACCCTAAGCGTTAACTCTCACGCTATCCTATAATCCTAACCCTAATCCTAATCTTCAACCCTAAACCTTACACTTAACCCTAACCCTGTACCAAACCCTAACCCCTCATCTTAACCCTAACCGTAAACCTCAACCCTAAACCAAAGTGTAACCGTTAAACCTAAGAGTAACCTTTAACCCTAACCCTAATCCCTAACCCTAAGCCCTCACCCTAACACTAAACTTCATCCTCAACCCTAACCATAATCCTAACCCTAAATCTAATTCTCAGACTTCTTGCTTTCTTAGAGTTTAGAAAGCCTCAATCCTCCCATGCCATGCGTGAAAGGAGGCTCTACCACTGTGTCCTGTATGAAACCCACGGGACCATACCCAGAGTATGATAGAGTGGGTTCCTGGGTACAATCCCAGCCCCCAAAACGCACCCCGCCCGCCTAATGCAGACAGGGACCCTGCGCTAAGCATAAAGAATACCTTTAATAGATAACCCTAACCCTGAACATAACACCCAACCCTGTTCCTATTTCTCCCCTTAACACGTAAACTTCACCGTGGGCCTAACTTTAAGCTCTTATCCTAACGTGAATGCATAACCCATTTCCTGAGAACAACCCCTATCCCATAATTCTAACCCTATCTCCTAGTCATCACTGTGACACCTAATCCCTAACCCTAATTCCAAACCGCTAACCCTAACCGTAACCCTACCTACACCCTAACACTGACAGTAACCCTTACTTCTAACCCCAACGCTATGCCTAACAAAAACCCTAACCCTTCACCCTAACCCTTCACCCTAACCCCTAAGACTTACCCCAACCCTTAACCCTAATCCTAATCCTAACCATTAAACCTAACCCTAGCTCTTAAATCTAACCCTAAACCTTACCCTCACGACTAGACCTAACCCTGACACTAACCTAACAGTTAACCCTCACCAGAACCCCTAAAGCTAACCCTGAACCCTATCCCTAAACCTAGCAGTAAACTTTAACCCTAAACCTAAGCCCAACCCGTAACCCTAATCCTATCCTTTTACCCTAAAACTAACCCCTAAACCTAAACCCTATACCTCACCCTAACTCTAACCCCAATCCTAATTCTAACCATACCCCTTCATAAAACACTAACCGCTAACCTAACACTAACCAAAAACCCTAATCACTAATCCCTAACCCTAACACTTAACCTTTACCCTAACCGTTAACCCTCACCCTAAATCTTAACACTGACCCTAACCTTAAACTTTAACTCTAAGCCTAACCCTTAACCCTACAGTAAGGAAGACCCTTAATGCTAATGGGATCCCTTATACCTAACCCTAACACTACAGCTAAAAATAACCCTAACCTTGGATCCTTAAACCTAACCCATAACACTTACTTTAACCCCAAACCCTAACCCTAATCCTAAGCATTAAACCTAACCCTATCTCTTCACCCTAACGCTAGCCCTTACCCTAACGCCTAGATCTAACCCTAAATCGAACCTACCGCCTAATCCTAACCTTAAGCCCTAATGCTAACTCTAACCCTGAACCCTAAACCTACCCGTAACCCTTAACACTAACCCTATCCGTGAACCTTAACCCTGACCCTAACCATTACCCGCCCCCAAGCATTTAACCCTGACCGTACCCCTAATCCTTAATGATAACACTAACACTAAACCCTAACCCTAAGCCCAACACTTAACCCTAATCCTGTCCCTTAACCCTAACCCTAACGCAAACCCCTAAACGTAACCCTAACCGTGACCAGTAAACCTAACCTTAACCTCTAACACAAACCATAGCACATAACTCTAACCCAAAAACTAAACCTAACCCCAAACCTAACCCTAAACCCTAACTCTTAACCTTAACCCTAAGCGTTAACTCTCACGCTAACCTTTAATCCTAACCCTAATCCTAATCTTCAACCCTAAACCTAACACTTAACCCTAACCCTGTACCAAAACCTAACCCCTCATCTTAACCCTAACCGTAAACCTCAACCCTAAACCAAAGTGTAGCCGTTAAACCTAAGAGTAGCCTTTAACCCTAACCCTAATCCCTAACCCTAAGCCCTCACCCTAACACTAAACTTCATCCTTAACCCTAACCATAATCCTACCCCTAAATCTAATTCTCAGACTTCTTGCTTTCTTAGAGTTTAGAAAGCCTGCCATCCTCCCATGCCATGCGTGAAAGGAGGCTCTACCACTGTGTCCTGCATGAAACCCACGGGCCCATACCCAGAGTATGATAGAGTGGCTTCCCGGGTACAATCCCAGCCCCCTAAACTCCCCCCGCCCGCCTAATGCAGACAGGGCCCGTGCGCTAAGCATAAACAATACCTTTAACAGATAACCCTAACCCTGAACATAACACCCAACCCTGTTCCTATTTCTCCCCTTAACACGTAAACCTCACCGTGCGCCTAACTTTAACCTCTTATCCTAACGTTAATGCATAACCCATTTCCTGAGAAAAACCCCTATCCCATAATAATAACCCTATCTCCTAGTCATCACTGTGACACCTAATCCCTAACCCTAATTCTAAACCGCTAACCCTAACCGTAACCCTACCTACAACCCTAACACAGACAGTAACCCTTACTTCTAACCCCAACGCTATGCCTAACAAAAACCCTAACCCTTGACCCGAACCCTTCACCCTAATCCCTAAGCCTTACCCTAACCCTTAAACCTAATCCTAATCCTAACCATTAAACCTAACACTAGCTCTTAAAGCTAACCCTAAACCTTACCCTCACGACTAGACCTAACCCTGACACTAACCTAACACCTGACCCTAACCAGACCCCTAAAGCTAACCCTGAACCCTATCCCTAACCCTAGCAGTAAACTTTAACCCTAAACCTAAGCCCAACCCGTAACCCTAATCCTATCCTTTTACCCTAAATCTAACTCCTATACCTCACCCTAACTCTAACCCCAATCCTAATTCTAACCATACCCCTTCATAAAACACTAACTCCTAACCGCTAACCCTAACACTAACCAAAAACCCTAATCACTAATCCCTAACCCTAACGCTTAACCTTTACCCTAACCGTTAACCCTCACCCCAAATCTTAACACTGACCCTAACCTTAACCTTTAACTCTAAGCCTAACCCTTAACCCTACAGTAAGGAAGACCCTTAATGCTAATGGGATCCCTTATCCCTAACCCTAACACTACAGCTAAAAATAACCCTAACCTTGGATCCTTAAACCTAACCCCTAACACTTACTTTAACCCCAAACCCTAACCCTAATCCTAAGCATTAAACCTAACCCTATCTCTTAACCCTAACGCTAGCCCTTACCCTAACGCCTAGATCTAACCCTAAATGTAACCTACCGCCTAATCCTAACCTTAAGCCCTAATGCTAACACTAACCATGAACCCTAAACCTACCCGTAACCCTTAACACTAACCCTATCCGTAAACCTTAACCCTGACCCTAACCATTACCCGCACCAAAGCATTTAACCCTGACCCTACCCCTAATCCTTAATGATAACCCTAACACAAAACCCTAACCCTAAGCCCAACACTTATCCCTAATCCTATCCCTTAACCCTAACCCTAATGCTAACCCCTAAACGTAACCCTAACCGTGACCAGTAAACCTAACCCTAACCTCTAACACAAACCATAGCACTAAACTAACTAAAACTAACCCTATCCCTAACCCTAACCCTAAACCCTAACTCTTAACCTTAACCCTAAGCGTTAACTCTCACGCTAACCTTTAATCCTAACCCTAATCCTAATCTTCAACACTAAACCTAACACTTAACCCTAACCCTGTACCATAACCTAACCCCTCATCTTAACCCTAATCGTAAACCTCAACCCTAAACCAAAGTGTAACCGTTAAACCTAAGACTAACCTTTAACTCTAACCCTAATACCTAAGCCTAAGCCCTCACCCTAACACTGAACTTCATCCTTAACCCTAACCATAATCCAACCCTAAATCTCATTCTCAGACTTCTTGCTTTCTTAGAGTTTAGAAAGCCTGCCATCATCCCATGCCATGGGTGAAAGGAGGCTCTACCACTGTGTCCTGCATGAAACCCACGGGCCCATACCCAGAGTATGATAGAGTGGGTTCCCGGGTACAATCCCAGCCCCCTAAACTCCCCCCGCCCGCCTAATGCAGACAGGGCCCGTGTGCTAAGCAAAAACAATACCTTTAACAGATAACCCTAACCCTGAACATAACACCCAACCCTGTTCCTATTTCTCCCCTTAACACGTAAACCTCCCCGTGCGCCTAACTTTAACCCCTTATCCTAACGTTAATGCATTACCCATTTCCTGAGAACAACCGCTATCCCATAGTTCTAACCCTATCTCCTAGTCATCACTGTGACACCTAATCCCTAACCCTAATTCTAAACCGCTAACCCTAACCGTAACCCTACCTACAACCCTAACACTGACAGTAACCCTTACTTCTAACCCCAACGCTATGCCTAACAAAAACCCTAACCCTTGACCCTAACCCTTCACCCTAACCCCTAAGCCTTACCCTAACCCTTAACCCTAATCCTAATCCTAACCATTAAACCTAACCCTAGCTCTTAAAGCTAACCCTAAACCTTACCCTCACGACTAGACCTATCCCTGACACTAACCTAACACCTAACGCTAACCAGAACCCCTAAAGCTAACCTTGAAGCCTATCCCTAACCCTAGCAGTAAACTTTAACCCTAAACCTAAGCCCAACCCGTAACCCTAATCCTATCCTTTTACCCTAAAACTAACCCCTAAACCTAACCCCTATACCTCACCCTAACTCTAACCCCAATCCTAATTCTAACCATACCCCTTCATAAAACACTAACTCCTAACCGCTAACCCTAACACTAACCAAAAACCCTAATCACTAATCCCTAACCCTAATGCTTAACCTTTACCCTAACCGTTAACCCTCACCCTAAATCTTAACACTGACCCTAACCTTAACCTTTAACTCTAAGCCTAACCCTTAACCCTACAGTAAGGATGACCCTTAATGCTAATGGGATCCCTTATCCCTAACCCTAACACTACAGCTAAAAATAACCCTAACCTTGGATCCTTAAACCTAACCCCTAACACTTAATTTAACCCCAAACCATAACCCTAATCCTAAGCATTAAACCTAACCCTATCTCTTAACCCTAACGCTAGCCCTTACCCTAACGCCTAGATCTAACCCTAAATCTAACCTACCGCCTAATCCTAACCTTAAGCCCTAATGCTAACACTAACCCTGAACCCTAAACCTACCCGTAACCCTTAACACTAACCCAATTCATGAACCTAAACCCTGACCCTAACCATTACCCGCACCCAAGCATTTAACCCTTACTCTAACCCTAATCCTTAATGATAAACTTAACACTAAACCCTAACCCTAAGCCCAACACTTAACCCTAATCCTATCCCTTAACCCTAACCCTAACCCTAATGCTACCCCCTAAAATTAACCCTAACCGTGACCAGTAAACCTAACCCTAACCTCTAACACAAACCATAGCACATAACTCTAACCCTAAAACTAACCCTAACCCTAACCCTAACCCTAAACCCTAACTCTTAACCTAAACCCTAAGCGTTAACTCTCACGCTAACCTTTAATCCTAACCCTAATTCTAATCTTCAACCCTCAACCTAACACTTAACCCTAACCCTGTACCAAACCCTAACCCCTCATCTTAACCCTACCCGTAAACCTAAACCCTAAACCAAAGTGTAACCGTTAAACCTAAGAGTAACCTTTAACCCTAACCCTAATCCCTAACCCTAAGCCCTCACCCTAACACTAAACTTCATCCTTAAACCTAACCAGAATCCTAACCCTAAATCTAATTCTCAGACTTCTTGCTTTCTTAGAGTTTAGAAAGCCTGCAATCCTCCCATGCCATGCGTGAAAGGAGGCTCTACCACTGTGTCCTGCATGAAACCCACGGGCCCATACCCAGAGTATGATAGAGTGGGTTCCCGGGTACAATCCCAGCCCCCTAAACTCCCCCCACCCGCCTAATGCAGACAGGGCCCGTGCGCTAAGCATAAACAATACCTTTAACAGATAACCATAACCCTGAACATAACACCCAACCCTGTTCCTATTTCTCCCCTTAACACGTAAACCTCACCGTGCGCCTAACTTTAACCCCTTATCCTAACGTTAATGCATAACCCATTTCCTGAGAACAACCCCTATCCCATAATTCTAACCCTATCTCCTAGTCATCACTGTGACACCTAATCCCTAACCCTGATTCTAAACCACTAACCCTAACCGTAACGCTACCTACAACGCTAACACTGACAGTAACCCTTACTTCTAACCCCAACGCTATGCCTAACAAAAACCCTAACCCTTGACCCTAACCCTTCACCCTAACCCCTAAGCCTTACCCTAACCCTTAACCCTAATCCTAATCCTAACCATTAAACGTAACCCTAGATCTTAAAGCTAACCCTAAACCTTACCCTCACGACTAGACCTAACCCTGACACTAACCTAACACCTAACACTAACCAGAACCCCTAAAGCTAACCCTGAACCCTATCCCTAACCCTAGCAGTAAACTTTAACCCTAAACCTAAGCCCAACCCGTAAGCCTAATCCTATCCTTTTACCCTAAAACTAACCCCTAAACCTAACCCCTATACCTCACCCTAACTCTAACCCCGATCCTAATTCTAACCATACCCCTTCATAAAACACTAACTCCTCACCGCTAACAATAACACTAACCAAAAACCCTAATCACTAATCCCTAACCCTAACGCTTAACCTTTACCCTAACCGTTAACCCTCACCCTAAATCTTAACACTGACCCTAACATTAACCTTTAACTCTAAGCCTAACCCTTAACTCTACAGTAAGGAAGACCCTTAATGCTAATGGGATCCCTTATCCCTAACCCTAATACTACAGCTAAAAATAACCCTAACCTTGGATCCTTAAACCTAACCCCTAACACTTACTTTAACCCCAAACCCTAACCCTAATCCTAAGCTTTAAACCTAAACCTATCTCTTAACCCTAACGCTAGCCCTTACCCTAACGCCTAGATCTATCCATAAATCTAACCTACCGCCTAATCCTAACCTTAAGCCCTAATGCTAACACTAACCTTGAACCCTAAACCTACCCGTAACCCTTAACACTAACCCTATCCGTGAACCTTAACCCTGACCCTAACCATTACCCGCACCCAAGCATTTAACCCTGACCCTAACCCTAATCCTTAATGATAACCCTAACACTAAACCCTAACCCTAAGCCCAACACTTAACCCTAATCCTATCCCTTAACCCTAACCGTAACCCTAATGCTAACCCCTAAACATAACCCGAACCGTGACCAGTAAACCTAACCCTAACCTCTAACACAAACCATAGCACATAACTCTAACCCTAAAACTAACCCTAACCCTAACCCTAACACCTAACTATTAACCTTAACCCTAAGCGTTAACTCTCACGCTAACCTTTAATCCTAACCCTATTCCTAATCTTCAACCCTAAACCTAACACTTAACCCTAACCCTGTACCAAACCCTAACCCCTCATCTTAACCCTAACCGTAAACCTCAACCCTAAACCAAAGTGTAACCGTTAAATCTAAGAGTAACCTTTAACCCTAACCCTAATCCCTAACCCTAAGCCCTCACCCTAACACTAAACTTCATCCTTAACCCTAACCATAACCCTAACCCTAAATCTAATTCTCAGACTTCTTGCTTTCTTAGAGTTTAGAAAGCCTGCGATCCTCCCATGCCATGCGTGAAAGGAGGCTCTGCCACAGTGTCCTGCATGAAACCCAGAGGCGCATACACTGCGTGCGGTAGAGTGGGTTCCCAGCGACCATCACAGACACCTAACTTTGCCTCCTAGGGCATACAGGGCCCGTGCCCTAAGCATAAACCCTACCCCTCACCCATAAGCCTAACCCACAACGTAACACCTAACCCTCATCCTACTGCTCACCTTAACAGGTAAACCTCACCATAACCCTAACTTTAACCCCATATCTTAACGTTAATGCATGACACCCTGAGAACAAGCCCTATACCGTCATTATAACCCTAACTCCTAGCTATAACCGTAACACCTAATCCCTACTTCTGAAACGCCAACCCTAACCTTAACCCGACCAACAACACTAACACTAACGCTAACCCCTTACCCTAACCCTACGCCTAAAAGTAACCCTAACCGTTGATCCTTCGTCATAACCCCTAACCTTAACCCTAACCCTTAACCCTATTCCCAATCCTAACCATTAAACAGAACCCTAACTCTTAACCCTAACCCTAACCTTTACCCTAATGCCTAGAGATCTAACCCCAACACTGACCTACAGTTAACACTAACCCCAACCCCTAATGCTAACCTTAAACCTGAACCAAGCTCCTAACCCTTAACCCTAACACTATCCCTAACCCCTAAGCCTAACCCCAACTGTTAACCCTCTAACCCTCACCCTGAATCCTAACCCTATCCCTTAACCCTAACCGCAAACCCTAACGCTAACTCCAACCCTAAACCTTACCCTGGCCCCCTAACCCAGACTTAACACCTTACCCCTAACACTAACTCTAACCCTAACCACTAATCCCTAGCACCTAACCCTGACTCGAAACCTAACCCCTAACACGAAAAACCCTAACCCCAACCCCAACCCTAATTCTCACACTACTTCCATTCCCAGAGTGAAGCAAGCCTACAATACAGCCATGCCATGTGTGAGATGAGGCTCCGCCTGAGTCCTGCATGGAGGTCCTGTCCCAAGGCCCAGGAAATGATGTTGTGCTTTCGTGGTGACTCCGACCGCACCCCTCTCACGGTAGATTAACCAGGTCCTGTGCCCTTAAACTGACCGCTAAAGCTAAGCCCTACCACGAACGCTAACCCCTGACCCTGAACCTAAGCCCCGAGCCTAAAGCCCAACATTAACTCTAGACCCTTACCCTAAACCTAATCCCTAACCCTAATGCTAACCCCTAAACCCAACCCTAACCGTGAACAGTAAACCTAACCCTAACCCCTAACACAAACCATAGCACATAACTCTAACCCTAAATCTAACCCTAAGCCTAACCGTAAACCCTAACTCTTAACCTTAACCCTAAGCGTTAACTCTCACGCTAACCTTTAATCCTAACCCTAATCCTAATCTTCAACCCTAAACCTAACACTTAACCCTAAACGTCTACCAAACCCTAACCCCTCATCTTAACCCTAACCGTAAACCTCAACCCTAAACCAAAGTGTAACCGTTAAACCTAAGAGTAACCTTTAACCCTAACCCTAATCCCTACCCTAAGCCCTCACCCTAACACTAAACTTCATCCTTTACCCTAACCATAACCCTAACCCTAAATCTTATTCTCAGACTTCTTGCTTTCTTAGAGTTTAGAAAGCCTGCAATCCTCCCATGCCATGCGTGAAAGGAGGCTCTACCACTGTGTCCTGCATGAAACCCACGGGCCCATACCCAGAGTATGATAGAGTGGGTTCCCGGGTACAATCCCAGCCCCCTAAACTCCCCACGCCCGCCTAATGCAGACAGGGCCCGTGCGCTAAGCATAAACAATACCTTTAACAGATAACCCTAACCCTGAACATAACACCCAACCCTGTTCCTATTTCTCCCCTTAACACGTAAACCTCACCGTGCGCCTAACTTTAACCTCTTATCCTAACGTTAATGCATAACCCATTTCCTGAGAACAACCCCTATCCCATAATTCTAACCCTTTCTCCTAGTCATCACTGTAACACCTAATCCCTAACCCTAATTCTAAACCGCTAACCCTAACCGTAACCCTACCTACAACCCTAACACTGACAGTAACCCTTACTTCTAACCCCAACGCTATGCCTAACAAAAACCCTAACCCTTGACCCTAACCCCTAAGCCTTAACCTAACCCTTAACCCTAATCCTAATCCTAACCATTAAACCTAACCCTAGCTCTTAAAGCTAACCCTAAACCTTACCCTCACGACTAGACCTAACCCTGACACTAACCTAACACCTAACCCTAACCAGAACCCCTCAAGCTAACCCTGAACCCTATCCCTAACCCTAGCAGTAAACTTTAACCCTAAACCTAAGCCCAACCCGTAACCCTAATCCTATCCTTTTACCCTAAAACTAACCCCTAAACCTAACCCCTATACCTCACCCTAACTCTAAGCCCAATCCTAATTCTAACCATACCCCTTCATAAAACACTAACTCCTAACCGCTAACCCTAACACTAACCAAAAACCCTAATCACTAATCCCTAACCCTAACGCTTACCCTTTACCCTAACCGTTAACCCTCACCCTAAATCTTAACACTGACCCTAACATTAACCTTTAACTCTAAGCCTAACCCTTAACCCTACAGTAAGGAAGACCCTTAATGCTAATGGGATCCCTAATCCCTAACCCTAACACTACAGCTAAAAATTACCCTAACCTTGGATCCTTAAACCTAACCCCTAACATTTACTTTAACCCCAAACCCTAACCCTAATCCTAAGCATTAAACCTAACCCTATCTCTTAACCCTAACGCTAGCCCTTACCCTAACGCCTAGATCTAACCCTAAATCTAACCTACCGCCTAAACCTAACCTTAAGCCCTAATGCTAACACTAACCCTGAACCCTAAACCTACCCGTAACCCTTAACACTAACCCTATCTGTCAACCTTAACCCTGACCCTAACAATTACCCGCACCCAAGCATTTAACCCTGATTCTAACCCTAATCCTTAATGCTAACCTTAACACAAAACCCTAACCCTAAGCCCAACACTTAACCCTAATCCTATCCCTTAACCCTAAGCCTAACCATAACCCTAATGCTAACCCCTAAACCTAACCCTAACCGTGACCAGTAAACCTAACCCTAACCTCTAACACAAACCATAGCACATAACTCTAACCCTAAAACTAACCCTAAACCTAACCCTAAACCCTAACTATTAACCTTAACCCTAAGCGTTAACTCTCACGCTAACCTTTAATCCTAACCCTAATCCTAATCTTCAACCCTAAACCTAACACTTAACCCTCACCCTGTACCAAACCCTAACCCCTCATCTTAACCCTAACCGTAAACCTCAACCCTAAACCAAAGTGTAACCGTTAAACCTAAGAGTAACCTTTAACCCTAACCCTAAGCCCTAACCCTAAGCCCTCACCCTAACACTAAACTTCATCCTTAACCCTAACCAGAATCCTAACCCTAAATCTAATTCTCAGACTTCTTGCTTTCTTAGAGTTTAGAAAGCCTGCAATCCTCCCATGCCATGCGTGAAAGCAGGCTCTACCACTATGTCCTCCATGAAACCCACGGGCCCATACCCAGAGTATGATAGAGTGGGTTCCCGGGTACAATCCCAGCCCCCTAAACTCCCCCCGCCCGCCTACTGCAGACAGGGCCCGTGCGCTAAGCATAAACAATACCTTTAACAGATAACCCTAACCCTGAACATAACACCCAACCCTGTTCCTATTTCTCCCCTTAACACGTAAACCTCACCGTGCGCCTAACTTTAACCTCTTATCCTAACGTTAATGCATAACCCATTTCCTGAGAACAACCCCTATCCCATAATTCTAACCCTATCTCCTAGTCATCACTGTACACCTAATCCCTAACCCTAATTCTAAACCGCTAACCCTAACCGTAACCCTACCTACAACCCTAACACTGACAGTAACCCTTACTTCTAACCCCAACGCTATGCCTAACAAAAACCCTAACCCTTGACCCTAACCCCTAAGCCTTACCCTAACCCTTAACCCTAATCCTAATCCTAACCATTAAACCTAACCCTAGCTCTTAAAGCTAACCCTAAACCTTACCCTCACGACTAGACCTAACCCTGACACTAACCTAACACCTAACCCTAACCAGAACCCCTAAAGCTAACCCTGAACCCTATCCCTAACCCCAGCAGTAAACTTTCACCCTAAACCTAAGCCCAACCCATAACCCAAATCCTATCCTTTTACCCTAAAACTAACCCCTAAACCTAACCCCTATACCTCACCCTAACTATAATCTCAATCCTAATTTTAACCATACCCCTTCATAAAACACTAACTCCTAACTGCTAACCCTAACACTAACCAAAAACCCTAATCACTAATCCCTAACCCTAACGCTTAACCTTTACCCTAACCGTTAACCCTCACCCTAAATCTTAACACTGACCCTAACCTTAACCTTTAACTCTAAGCCTAACCCTTAACCCTACAGTAAGGAAGACCCTTAATGCTAATGGGATCCCTTATCCCTAACCCTAACACTACAGCTAAAAATAACCCTCACCTTGGATCCTTAAACCTAACCCCTAACACTTACTTTAACCCCAAACCCTAACCCTAATCCTAAGCATTAAACCTAACCCTATCTCTTAACCCTAACGCTAGCCCTTACCCTAACGCCTAGATCTAACCCTAAATCTAACCTACCGCCTAATCCTAACCTTAAGCCCTAACCCTAACCCTAACCCTGAACCCTAAACCTACCCGTAACCCTTAACACTAACCCTATCCGTGAACCTTAACCCTGACCCTAACCATTACCCGCACCCAAGCATTTAACCCTGACCCTAACCCTAATCATTAATGGTAACGTTAACACAAAACCCTAACCCTAAGCCCAACACTTAACCTTAATCCTATCCCTTAACCCTAACCCTAACCCTAACCCTAATTCTACCCCCTAAACGTAAACCTAACCGTGACCAGTAAACCTAACCCTAACCTCTAACACAAACCATAGCACATAACTCTAACCCTAAAACTAACCCTAACCCTAACCCTAAACCCTAACTCTTAACCTTAACCCTAAGCGTTAACTCTCACGCTAACATTTAATCCTAACCCGAATCCTAATCTTCAACCCTAAACCGAACACTTAACCCTAACCCTGTACCAAACCCTAACCCCTCATCTTAACCCTAACCGTAAACCTCAACCCTAAACCAAAGTGTAACCGTTAAACCTAAGAGTAACCTTTAACCCTAACCCTATGCCCTAACCCTAACCCTAACCCTAACCCTAACCAAAGTGTAACCGTTAAACCTAAGAGTAACCTCTAACCCTAACCGTAATCCCTAACCCTAAGCCCTCACCCTAACACTAAACTTCATCCTTAACCCTAACCATAATCCTAACCCTAAATCTAATTCTCAGACTTCTTGCTTTCTTAGAGTTTAGAGAGCCTGCAATCCTCCCATGCCATGCGTGAAAGGAGGCTCTACCACTGTGTCCTGCATGAAACCCACGGGCCCATACCCAGAGTATGATAGAGTGGGTTCCCGGGTACAATCCCAGCCCCCTAAACTCCCCCCGCCCGCCTAATGCCGACAGGGCCCGTGTGCTAAGCATAAACAATACCTTTAACAGATAAGCCTAACCCTGAACATAACACCCAACCCTGTTCCTATTTCTCCCCTTAACACGTAAACCTCACCGTGCGCCTAACTTTAACCTCTTATCCTAACGTTAATGCATAACCCATTTCCTGAGAACAACCCCTATCCCATAATTCTAACCCTATCTCCTAGTCATCACTGTGACACCTAATCCCTAACCCTAATTCTAAACCGCTAACCCTAACCCTAACCCTACCTACAACCCTAACACTGACAGTAACCCTTACTTCTAACCCCAACGCTATGCCTAACAAAAACCCTAACCCTTGACCCTAACCCCTAAGCCTTACCCTAACCCTTAACCCTAATCCTAATCCTAACCATTAAACCTAACCCTAGCTCTTAAAGCTAACCCTAAACCTTACCCTCACGACTAGACCTAACCCTGACACTAACCTAACACCTAACCCTAACCAGAACCCCTAAAGCTAACCCTGAACCCTATCCCTAACCCCAGCAGTAAACTTTCACCCTAAACCTAAGCCCAACCCATAACCCAAATCCTATCCTTTTACCCTAAAACTAACCCCTAAACCTAACCCCTTTACCTCACCCTAACTATAATCTCAATCCTAATTTTAACCATACCCCTTCATAAAACACTAACTCCTAACCGCTAACCCTAACACTAACCAAAAACCCTAATCACTAATCCCTAACCCTAACGCTTAACCTTTACCCTAACCGTTAACCCTCACCCTAAATCTTAACCCTGACCCTAACCTTAACCTTTAACTCTAAGCCTAACCCTTAACCCTACAGTAAGGAAGACCCTTAATGCTAATGGGATCCCTTATCCCTAACCTTAACACTACAGCTAAAAATAACCCTCACCTTGGATCCTTAAACCTAACCCCTAACACTTACTTTAACCCCAAACCCTAACCCTAATCCTAAGCATTAAACCTAACCCTATCTCTTAACCCTAACGCTAGCCCTTACCCTAACGCCTAGATCTAACCCTAAATCTAACCTACCGCCTAATCCTAACCTTAAGCCCTAACCCTAACCCTAACCCTGAACCCTAAACCTACCCGTAACCCTTAACACTAACCCTATCCGTGAACCTTAACCCTGACCCTAACCATTACCCGCACCCAAGCATTTAACCCTGACCCTAACCCTAATCATTAATGGTAACGTTAACACAAAACCCTAACCCTAAGCCCAACACTTAACCTTAATCCTATCCCTTAACCCTAACCCTAACCCTAACCCTAATTCTACCCCCTAAACGTAAACCTAACCGTGACCAGTAAACCTAACCCTAACCTCTAACACAAACCATAGCACATAACTCTAACCCTAAAACTAACCCTAACCCTAACCGTAAACCCTAACTCTTAACCTTAACCCTAAGCGTTAATTCTCACGCTAACATTTAATCCTAACCCGAATCCTAATCTTCAACCCTAAACCGAACACTTAACCCTAACCCTGTACCAAACCCTAACCCCTCATCTTAACCCTAACCGTAAACCTCAACCCTAAACCAAAGTGTAACCGTTAAACCTAAGAGTAACCTTTAACCCTAACCCTATGCCGTAACCCTAACCCTAACCCTAACCCTAACCAAAGTGTAACCGTTAAACCTAAGAGTAACCTCTAACCCTAACCGTAATCCCTAACCCTAAGCCCTCACCCTAACACTAAACTTCATCCTTAACCCTAACCATAATCCTAACCCTAAATCTAATTCTCAGACTTCTTGCTTTCTTAGAGTTTAGAGAGCCTGCAATCCTCCCATGCCATGCGTGAAAGGAGGCTCTACCACTGTGTCCTGCATGAAACCCACGGGCCCATACCCAGAGTATGATAGAGTGGGTTCCCGGGTACAATCCCAGCCCCCTAAACTCCCCCCGCCCGCCTAATGCCGACAGGGCCCGTGTGCTAAGCATAAACAATACCTTTAACAGATAAGCCTAACCCTGAACATAACACCCAACCCTGTTCCTATTTCTCCCCTTAACACGTAAACCTCACCGTGCGCCTAACTTTAACCTCTTATCCTAACGTTAATGCATAACCCATTTCCTGAGAACAAGCCCTATCCCATAATTCTAACCCTATCTCCTAGTCATCACTGTGACACCTAATCCCTAACCCTAATTCTAAACCGCTAACCCTAACCCTAACCCTACCTACAACCCTAACACTGACAGTAACCCTTACTTCTAACCCCAACGCTATGCCTAACAAAAACCCTAACCCTTGACCCTAACCCTTCACCCTAACCCCTAAGCCTTACCCTAACCCTTAACCCTAATCCTAATGCTAACCATTAAACCTAACCCTAGCTCTTAAAGCTAACCCTAAACCTTACCCTCACGACTAGACCTAACCCTGACACTAACCTAACACCTAACCCTAACCAGAACGCCTAAAGCTAACCCTGAACCCTATCCCTAACCCTAGCAGTAAACTTTCACCCTAAACCTAAGCCCAACCCGTAACCCTAATCCTATCCTTTTACCCTAAAACTAACCCCTAAACCTAACCCCTATACCTCACCCTAACTCTAACCCCAATCCTAATTCTAACCATACCCCTTCATAAAACACTAACTCCTAACCGCTAACCCTAACACTAACCAAAAACCCTAATCACTAATCCCTAACCCTAACGCTTAACCTTTACCCTAACCGTTAACCCTCACCCTAAATCTTAACACTGACCCTAACCTTCACCTTTAACTCTAAGCCTAACCCTTAACCCTACAGTAAGGAAGACCCTTAATGCTAATGGGATCCCTTATCCCTAACCCTAACACTACAGCTAAAAATAACCCTAACCTTGGATCCTTAAACCTAACCCCTAACACTTACTTTAACTCCAAACCCTAACCCTAATCCTAAGCATTAAACCTAACCCTATCTCTTAACCCTAACGCTAGCCCTTACCCTAACGCCTAGATCTAACCCTAAATCTAACCTACCGCCTAATCCTAACCTTAAGCCCTAATGCTAACACTAACCCTGAACCCTAAACCTACCCGTAACCCTTAACACTAACCCTATCTGTCAACCTTAACCCTGACCCTAACAATTACCCGCACCCAAGCATTTAACCCTGATTCTAACCCTAATCCTTAATGCTAACCTTAACACAAAACCCTAACCCTAAGCCCAACACTTAACCCTAATCCTATCCCTTAACCCTAAGCCTAACCATAACCCTAATGCTAACCCCTAAACCTAACCCTAACCGTGACCAGTAAACCTAACCCTAACCTCTAACACAAACCATAGCACATAACTCTAACCCTAAAACTAACCCTAAACTTAACCCTAAACCCTAACTCTTAACCTTAACCCTAAGCGTTAACTCTCACGCTAACCTTTAATCCTAACCCTAATCCTAATCTTCAACCCTAAACCTAACACTTAACCCTCACCCTGTACCAAACCCTAACCCCTCATCTTAACCCTAACCGTAAACCTCAACCCTAAACCAAAGTGTAACCGTTAAACCTAAGAGTAACCTTTAACCCTAACCCTAAGCCCTAACCCTAAGCCCTCACCCTAACACTAAACTTCATCCTTAACCCTAACTATAATCCTAACCCTAAATCTAATTCTCAGACTTCTTGCTTTCTTAGAGTTTAGAAAGCCTGCAATCCTCCCATGCCATGCGTGAAAGGAGGCTCTACCACTATGTCCTCCATGAAACGCACGGGCCCATACCCAGAGTATGATAGAGTGGGTTCCCGGGTACAATCCCAGCCCCCTAAACTCCCCCCGCCCGCCTAATGCAGACAGGGCCCGTGCGCTAAGCATAAACAATACCTTTAACAGATAACCCTAACCCTGAACATAACACCCAACCCTGTTCCTATTTCTCCCCTTAACACGTAAACCTCACCGTGCGCCTAACTTTAACCACTTATCCTAACGTTAATGCATAACCCATTTCCTGAGAACAACCCCTATCCCATAATTCTAACCCTATCTCCTAGTCATCACTGTGACACCTAATCCCTAACCCTAATTCTAAACCGCTAACCCTAACCGTAACCCTACCTACAACCCTAACACTGACAGTAACCCTTACTTCTAACCCCAACGCTATGCCTAACAAAAACCCTAACCCTTGACCCTAACCCCTAAGCCTTACCCTAACCCTTAACCCTAATCCTAATCCTAACCATTAAACCTAACCCTAGCTCTTAAAGCTAACCCTAAACCTTACCCTCACGACTAGACCTTACCCTGACACTAACCTAACACCTAACCCTAACCAGAACCCCTAAAGCTAACCCTGAACCCTATCCCTAACCCCAGCAGTAAACTTTCACCCTAAACCTAAGCCCAACCCATAACCCAAATCCTATCCTTTTACCCTAAAACTAACCCCTAAACCTAACCCCTATACCTCACCCTAACTCTAATCCCAATCCTAATTTTAACCATACCCCTTCATAAAACACTAACTCCTAACCGATAACCCTAACACTAACCAAAAACCCTAATCACTAATCCCTAACCCTAACGCTTAACCTTTACCCTAACCGTTAACCCTCACCCTAAATCTTAACCCTGACCCTAACCTTAAACTTTAACTCTAAGCCTAACCCTTAACCCTACAGTAAGGAAGACCCTTAATGCTAATGGGATCCCTTATCCCTAACCCTAACACTACAGCTAAAAATAACCCTCACCTTGGATCCTTAAACCTAACCCCTAACACTTACTTTAACCCCAAACCCTAACCCTAATCCTAAGCATTAAACCTAACCCTATCTCTTAACCCTAACGCTAGCCCTTACCCTAACGCCTAGATCTAACCCTAAATCTAACCTACCGCCTAATCCTAACCTTAAGCCCTAACCCTAACCCTAACCCTGAACCCTAAACCTACCCGTAACCCTTAACACTAACCCTATCCGTGAACCTTAACCCTGACCCTAACCATTACCCGCACCCAAGCATTTAACCCTGACCCTAACCCTAATCATTAATGCTAACGTTAACACAAAACCCTAACCCTAAGCCCAACACTTAACCTTAATCCTATCCCTTAACCCTAACCCTAACCCTAACCCTAATTCTACCCCCTAAACGTAAACCTAACCGTGACCAGTAAACCTAACCCTAACCTCTAACACAAACCATAGCACATAACTCTAACCCTAAAACTAACCCTAACCCTAACCGTAAACCCTAACTCTTAACCTTAACCCTAAGCGTTAATTCTCACGCTAACATTTAATCCTAACCCGAATCCTAATCTTCAACCCTAAACCGAACACTTAACCCTAACCCTGTACCAAACCCTAACCCCTCATCTTAACCCTAACCGTAAACCTCAACCCTAAACCAAAGTGTAACCGTTAAACCTAAGAGTAACCTTTAACCCTAACCCTATGCCCTAACCCTAACCCTAACCCTAACCCTAACCAAAGTGTAACCGTTAAACCTAAGAGTAACCTCTAACCCTAACCGTAATCCCTAACCCTAAGCCCTCACCCTAACACTAAACTTCATCCTTAACCCTAACCATAATCCTAACCCTAAATCTAATTCTCAGACTTCTTGCTTTCTTAGAGTTTAGAGAGCCTGCAATCCTCCCATGCCATGCGTGACAGGAGGCTCTACCACTGTGTCCTGCATGAAACCCACGGGCCCATACCCAGAGTATGATAGAGTGGGTTCCCGGGTACAATCCCAGCCCCCTAAACTCCCCCCGCCCGCCTAATGCCGACAGGGCCCGTGTGCTAAGCATAAACAATACCTTTAACAGATAAGCCTAACCCTGAACATAACACCCAACCCTGTTCCTATTTCTCCCCTTAACACGTAAACCTCACCGTGCGCCTAACTTTAACCTCTTATCCTAACGTTAATGCATAACCCATTTCCTGAGAACAAGCCCTATCCCATAATTCTAACCCTATCTCCTAGTCATCACTGTGACACCTAATCCCTAACCCTAATTCTAAACCGCTAACCCTAACCCTAACCCTACCTACAACCCTAACACTGACAGTAACCCTTACTTCTAACCCCAACGCTATGCCTAACAAAAACCCTAACCCTTGACCCTAACCCTTCACCCTAACCCCTAAGCCTTACCCTAACCCTTAACCCTAATCCTAATGCTAACCATTAAACCTAACCCTAGCTCTTAAAGCTAACCCTAAACCTTACACTCACGACTAGACCTAACCCTGACACTAACCTAACACCTAACCCTAACCAGAACCCCTAAAGCTAACCCTGAACCCTATCCCTAACCCTAGCAGTAAACTTTCACCCTAAACCTAAGCCCAACCCGTAACCCTAATCCTATCCTTTTACCCTAAAACTAACCCCTAAACCTAACCCCTATACCTCACCCTAACTCTAACCCCAATCCTAATTCTAACCATACCCCTTCATAAAACACTAACTCCTAACCGCTAACCCTAACACTAACCAAAAACCCTAATCACTAATCCCTAACCCTAACGCTTAACCTTTACCCTAACCGTTAACCCTCACCCTAAATCTTAACACTGACCCTAACCTTCACCTTTAACTCTAAGCCTAACCCTTAACCCTACAGTAAGGAAGACCCTTAATGCTAATGGGATCCCTTATCCCTAACCCTAACACTACAGCTAAAAATAACCCTAACCTTGGATCCTTAAACCTAACCCCTAACACTTACTTTAACCCCAAACCCTAACCCTAATCCTAAGCATTAAACCTAACCCTATCTCTTAACCCTAACGCTAGCCCTTACCCTAACGCCTAGATCTAACCCTAAATCTAACCTACCGCCTAATCCTAACCTTAAGCCCTAATGCTAACACTAACCCTGAACCCTAAACCTACCCGTAACCCTTAACACTAACCCTATCTGTCAACCTTAACCCTGACCCTAACAATTACCCGCACCCAAGCATTTAACCCTGATTCTAACCCTAATCCTTAATGCTAACCTTAACACAAAACCCTAACCCTAAGCCCAACACTTAACCCTAATCCTATCCCTTAACCCTAAGCCTAACCATAACCCTAATGCTAACCCCTAAACCTAACCCTAACCGTGACCAGTAAACCTAACCCTAACCTCTAACACAAACCATAGCACATAACTCTAACCCTAAAACTAACCCTAAACTTAACCCTAAACCCTAACTCTTAACCTTAACCCTAAGCGTTAACTCTCACGCTAACCTTTAATCCTAACCCTAATCCTAATCTTCAACCCTAAACCTAACACTTAACCCTCACCCTGTACCAAACCCTAACCCCTCATCTTAACCCTAACCGTAAACCTCAACCCTAAACCAAAGTGTAACCGTTAAACCTAAGAGTAACCTTTAACCCTAACCCTAAGCCCTAACCCTAAGCCCTCACCCTAACACTAAACTTCATCCTTAACCCTAACTATAATCCTAACCCTAAATCTAATTCTCAGACTTCTTGCTTTCTTAGAGTTTAGAAAGCCTGCAATCCTCCCATGCCATGCGTGAAAGGAGGCTCTACCACTATGTCCTCCATGAAACGCACGGGCCCATACCCAGAGTATGATAGAGTGGGTTCCCGGGTACAATCCCAGCCCCCTAAACTCCCCCCGCCCGCCTAATGCAGACAGGGCCCGTGCGCTAAGCATAAACAATACCTTTAACAGATAACCCTAACCCTGAACATAACACCCAACCCTGTTCCTATTTCTCCCCTTAACACGTAAACCTCACCGTGCGCCTAACTTTAACCTCTTATCCTAACGTTAATGCATAACCCATTTCCTGAGAACAACCCCTATCCCATAATTCTAACCCTATCTCCTAGTCATCACTGTGACACCTAATCCCTAACCCTAATTCTAAACCGCTAACCCTAACCGTAACCCTACCTACAACCCTAACACTGACAGTAACCCTTACTTCTAACCCCAACGCTATGCCTAACAAAAACCCTAACCCTTGACCCTAACCCCTAAGCCTTACCCTAACCCTTAACCCTAATCCTAATCCTAACCATTAAACCTAACCCTAGCTCTTAAAGCTAACCCTAAACCTTACCCTCACGACTAGACCTTACCCTGACACTAACCTAACACATAACCCTAACCAGAACCCCTAAAGCTAACCCTGAACCCTATCCCTAACCCCAGCAGTAAACTTTCACCCTAAACCTAAGCCCAACCCATAACCCAAATCCTATCCTTTTACCCTAAAACTAACCCCTAAAACTAACCCCTATACCTCACCCTAACTCTAATCCCAATCCTAATTTTAACCATACCCCTTCATAAAACACTAACTCCTAACCGATAACCCTAACACTAACCAAAAACCCTAATCACTAATCCCTAACCCTAACGCTTAACCTTTACCCTAACCGTTAACCCTCACCCTAAATCTTAACCCTGACCCTAACCTTAAACTTTAACTCTAAGCCTAACCCTTAACCCTACAGTAAGGAAGACCCTTAATGCTAATGGGATCCCTTATCCCTAACCCTAACACTACAGCTAAAAATAACCCTCACCTTGGATCCTTAAACCTAACCCCTAACACTTACTTTAACCCCAAACCCTAACCCTAATCCTAAGCATTAAACCTAACCCTATCTCTTAACCCTAACGCTAGCCCTTACCCTAACGCCTAGATCTAACCCTAAATCTAACCTACCGCCTAATCCTAACCTTAAGCCCTAACCCTAACCCTAACCCTGAACCCTAAACCTACCCGTAACCCTTAACACTAACCCTATCCGTGAACCTTAACCCTGACCCTAACCATTACCCGCACCCAAGCATTTAACCCTGACCCTAACCCTAATCATTAATGCTAACGTTAACACAAAACCCTAACCCTAAGCCCAACACTTAACCTTAATCCTATCCCTTAACCCTAACCCTAACCCTAACCCTAATTCTACCCCCTAAACGTAAACCTAACCGTGACCAGTAAACCTAACCCTAACCTCTAACACAAACCATAGCACATAACTCTAACCCTAAAACTAACCGTAACCCTAACCCTAAACCCTAACTCTTAACCATAACCCTAAGCGTTAATTCTCACGCTAACCTTTAATCCTAACCCGAATCCTAATCTTCAACCCTAAACCGAACACTTAACCCTAACCCTGTACCAAACCCTAACTCCTCATCTTAACCCTAACCGTAAACCTCAACCCTAAACCAAAGTGTAACCGTTAAACCTAAGAGTAACCTTTAACCCTAACCCTAAGCCCTAACCCTAACCCTAACCCTAACCCTAACCAAAGTGTAACCGTTAAACCTAAGAGTAACCTCTAACCCTAACCGTAATCCCTAACCCTAAGCCCTCACCCTAACACTAAACTTCATCCTTAACCCTAACCAGAATCCTATCCCTAAATCTAATTCTCAGACTTCTTGCTTTCTTAGAGTTTAGAAAGCCTGCAATCCTCCCATGCCATGCGTGAAAGGAGGCTCTACCACTGTGTCCTGCATGAAACCCACGGGCCCATACCCAGAGTATGATAGAGTGGGTTCCCGGGTACAATCCCAGCCCCCTAAACTCCCCCCGCCCGCCTAATGCCGACAGGGCCCGTGCGCTAAGCATAAACAATACCTTTAACAGATAACCCTAACCCTGAACATAACACCCAACCCTGTTCCTATTTCTCCCCTTAACACGTAAACCTCACCGTGCGCCTAACTTTAACCTCTTATCCTAACGTTAATGCATAACCCATTTCCTGAGAACAAGCCCTATCCCATAATTCTAACCCTATCTCCTAGTCATCACTGTGACACCTAATCCCTAACCCTAATTCTAAACCGCTAACCCTAACCGTAACCCTACCTACAACCCTAACACTGACAGTAACCCTTAATTCTAACCCCAACGCTATGCCTAACAAAAACCCTAACCCTTGACCCTAACCCTTCACCCTAACCCCTAAGCCTTACCCTAACCCTTAACCCTAATCCTAATCCTAACCATTAAACCTAACCCTAGCTCTTAAAGCTAACCCTAAACCTTACCCTCACGACTAGACCTAACCCTGACACTAACCTAACACCTAACCCTAACCAGAACCCCTCAAGCTAACCCTGAAACCTATCCCTAACCCTAGCAGTAAACTTTAACCCTAAACCTAAGCCCAACCCGTAACCCTAATCCTATCCTTTTACCCTAAAACTAACCCCTAAACCTAACCCCTATACCTCACCCTAACTCTAACCCCAATCCTAATTCTAACCATACCCCTTCATAAAACACTAACTCCTAACCGATAACCCTAACACTAACCAAAAACCCTAATCACTAATCCCTAACCCTAACGCTTAACCTTTACCCTAACCGTTAACCCTCACCCTAAATCTTAACACTGACCCTAACCTTCACCTTTAACTCTAAGCCTAACCCTTAACCCTACAGTAAGGAAGACCCTTAATGCTAATGGGATCCCTTATCCCTAACCCTAACACTACAGCTAAAAATAACCCTAACCTTGGATCCTTAAACCTAACCCCTAACACTTACTTTAACCCCAAACCCTAACCCTAATCCTAAGCATTAAACCTAACCCTATCTCTTAACCCTAACGCTAGCCCTTACCCTAACGCCTAGATCTAACCCTAAATCTAACCTACCGCCTAATCCTAACCTTAAGCCCTAATGCTAACACTAACCCTGAACCCTAAACCTACCCGTAACCCTTAACATTAACCCTATCCGTGAACCTAAACCCTGACCCTAACCATTACCCGCACCCAAGAATTTAACCCTGACCCTAACCCTAATCCTTAATGCTAACCTTAACACTAAACCCTAACCCTAAGCCCAACACTTAACCCTAATCCTATCCCTTAACCCTAACCCTAACCCTAATGCTAACCCCTAAACGTAACCCTAATCGTGACCAGTAAACCTAACCCTAACCTCTAACACAAACCATAGCACATAACTCTAACCCTAAAACTAACCCTAATCCTAACCCTAAACCCTAACTCTTAACCTTAACCCTAAGCGTTAACTCTCACGCTAACCTTTAATCCTAACCCTAATCCTAATCTTCAACCCTAAACCTAACACTTAACCCTAACCCTGTACCAAACCCTAACCCCTCATCTTAACCCTAACCGTAAACCTCAACCCTAAACCAAAGTGTAACCGTTAAACCTAAGAGTAACCTTTAACCCTAACCCTAATCCCTAACCCTAAGCCCTCACCCTAACACTAAACTTCATCCTTAACCCTAACCAGAATCCTAACCCTAAATCTAATTCTCAGACTTCTCGCTTCCTTAGAGTTTAGAAAGCCTGCAATCCTCCCATGCCATGCGTGAAAGGAGGCTCTACCACTGTGTCCTGCATGAAACCCACGGGCCCATACCCAGAGTATGATAGAGTGGGTTCCCGGGTACAATCCCAGCCCCCTAAACTCCCCCCGCCCGCCTAATGCAGACAGGGCCCGTGCGCTAAGCATAAACAATACCTTTAACAGATAACCCTAACCCTGAACATAACACCCAACCCTGTTCCTATTTCTCCCCTTAACACGTAAACCTCACCCTGCGCCTAACTTTAACCTCTTATCCTAACGTTAATGCATAACCCATTTCCGGAGAACAGCCCCTATCCCATAATTCTAACCCTATCTCCTAGTCATCACTGTGACACCTAATCCCTAACCCTAATTCTAAACCGCTAACCCTAACCCTAACCCTACCTACAACCCTAACACTGACAGTAACCCTTACTTCTAACCCCAACGCTATGCCTAACAAAAACCCTAACCCTTGACCCTAACGCTTCACCCTAACCCCTAAGCCTTACCCTAACCCTTAACCCTAATCCTAATCCTAACCATTAAACGTAACCCTAGCTCTTAAAGCTAACCCTAAACCTTACCCTCACGACTAGACCTAACCCTGACACTAACCTAACACCTAACCCTAACCAGAACCCCTAAAGCTAACCCTGAACCCTATCCCTAACCCTAGCAGTAAACTTTCACCCTAAACCTAAGCCCAACCCGTAACCCTAATCCTATCCTTTTACCCTAAAACTAACCCCTAAACCTAACCCCTATACCTCACCCTAACTCTAACCCCAATCCTAATTCTAACCATACCCCTTCATAAAACACTAACTCCTAACCGCTAACCCTAACACTAACCAAAAACCCTAATCACTAATCCCTAACCCTAACGCTTAACCTTTACCCTGACCGTTAACCCTCACCCTAAATCTTAACACTGACCCTAACCTTAACCTTTAACTCTAAGCCTAACCCTTAACCCTACAGTAAGGAACACCCTTAATGCTAATGGGATCCCTTATCCCTAACCCTAACACTACAGCTAAAAATAACCCTAACCTTTGATCCTTAAAACTAACCCCTAACACTTACTTTAACCACAAACCCTAACCCTAATCCTAAGCATTAAACCTAAACCTATCTCTTAACCCTAACGCTAGCCCTTACCCTAACGCCTAGATCTAACCCTAAATCTAACCTACCGCCTAATCCTAACCTTAAGCCCTAACCCTAACCCTAACCCTGAACCCTAAACCTACCCGTAACCCTTAACACTAACCCTATCCGTGAACCTTAACCCTGACCCTAACCATTACCCGCACCCAAGCATTTAACCCTGACCCTAACCCTAATCATTAATGCTAACGTTAACACAAAACCCTAACCCTAAGCCCAACACTTAACCTTAATCCTATCCCTTAACCCTAACCCTAACCCTAACCCTAATTCTACCCCCTAAACGTAAACCTAACCGTGACCAGTAAACCTAACCCTAACCTCTAACACAAACCATAGCACATAACTCTAACCCTAAAACTAACCCTAACCCTAACCGTAAACCCTAACTCTTAACCTTAACCCTAAGCGTTAATTCTCACGCTAACATTTAATCCTAACCCGAATCCTAATCTTCAACCCTAAACCGAACACTTAACCCTAACCCTGTACCAAACCCTAACCCCTCATCTTAACCCTAACCGTAAACCTCAACCCTAAACCAAAGTGTAACCGTTAAACCTAAGAGTAACCTTTAACCCTAACCCTATGCCCTAACCCTAACCCTAACCCTAACCCTAACCAAAGTGTAACCGTTAAACCTAAGAGTAACCTCTAACCCTAACCGTAATCCCTAACCCTAAGCCCTCACCCTAACACTAAACTTCATCCTTAACCCTAACCATAATCCTAACCCTAAATCTAATTCTCAGACTTCTTGCTTTCTTAGAGTTTAGAGAGCCTGCAATCCTCCCATGCCATGCGTGACAGGAGGCTCTACCACTGTGTCCTGCATGAAACCCACGGGCCCATACCCAGAGTATGATAGAGTGGGTTCCCGGGTACAATCCCAGCCCCCTAAACTCCCCCCGCCCGCCTAATGCCGACAGGGCCCGTGTGCTAAGCATAAACAATACCTTTAACAGATAAGCCTAACCCTGAACATAACACCCAACCCTGTTCCTATTTCTCCCCTTAACACGTAAACCTCACCGTGCGCCTAACTTTAACCTCTTATCCTAACGTTAATGCATAACCCATTTCCTGAGAACAAGCCCTATCCCATAATTCTAACCCTATCTCCTAGTCATCACTGTGACACCTAATCCCTAACCCTAATTCTAAACCGCTAACCCTAACCCTAACCCTACCTACAACCCTAACACTGACAGTAACCCTTACTTCTAACCCCAACGCTATGCCTAACAAAAACCCTAACCCTTGACCCTAACCCTTCACCCTAACCCCTAAGCCTTACCCTAACCCTTAACCCTAATCCTAATGCTAACCATTAAACCTAACCCTAGCTCTTAAAGCTAACCCTAAACCTTACACTCACGACTAGACCTAACCCTGACACTAACCTAACACCTAACCCTAACCAGAACCCCTAAAGCTAACCCTGAACCCTATCCCTAACCCTAGCAGTAAACTTTCACCCTAAACCTAAGCCCAACCCGTAACCCTAATCCTATCCTTTTACCCTAAAACTAACCCCTAAACCTAACCCCTATACCTCACCCTAACTCTAACCCCAATCCTAATTCTAACCATACCCCTTCATAAAACACTAACTCCTAACCGCTAACCCTAACACTAACCAAAAACCCTAATCACTAATCCCTAACCCTAACGCTTAACCTTTACCCTAACCGTTAACCCTCACCCTAAATCTTAACACTGACCCTAACCTTCACCTTTAACTCTAAGCCTAACCCTTAACCCTACAGTAAGGAAGACCCTTAATGCTAATGGGATCCCTTATCCCTAACCCTAACACTACAGCTAAAAATAACCCTAACCTTGGATCCTTAAACCTAACCCCTAACACTTACTTTAACCCCAAACCCTAACCCTAATCCTAAGCATTAAACCTAACCCTATCTCTTAACCCTAACGCTAGCCCTTACCCTAACGCCTAGATCTAACCCTAAATCTAACCTACCGCCTAATCCTAACCTTAAGCCCTAATGCTAACACTAACCCTGAACCCTAAACCTACCCGTAACCCTTAACACTAACCCTATCTGTCAACCTTAACCCTGACCCTAACAATTACCCGCACCCAAGCATTTAACCCTGATTCTAACCCTAATCCTTAATGCTAACCTTAACACAAAACCCTAACCCTAAGCCCAACACTTAACCCTAATCCTATCCCTTAACCCTAAGCCTAACCATAACCCTAATGCTAACCCCTAAACCTAACCCTAACCGTGACCAGTAAACCTAACCCTAACCTCTAACACAAACCATAGCACATAACTCTAACCCTAAAACTAACCCTAAACTTAACCCTAAACCCTAACTCTTAACCTTAACCCTAAGCGTTAACTCTCACGCTAACCTTTAATCCTAACCCTAATCCTAATCTTCAACCCTAAACCTAACACTTAACCCTCACCCTGTACCAAACCCTAACCCCTCATCTTAACCCTAACCGTAAACCTCAACCCTAAACCAAAGTGTAACCGTTAAACCTAAGAGTAACCTTTAACCCTAACCCTAAGCCCTAACCCTAAGCCCTCACCCTAACACTAAACTTCATCCTTAACCCTAACTATAATCCTAACCCTAAATCTAATTCTCAGACTTCTTGCTTTCTTAGAGTTTAGAAAGCCTGCAATCCTCCCATGCCATGCGTGAAAGGAGGCTCTACCACTATGTCCTCCATGAAACGCACGGGCCCATACCCAGAGTATGATAGAGTGGGTTCCCGGGTACAATCCCAGCCCCCTAAACTCCCCCCGCCCGCCTAATGCAGACAGGGCCCGTGCGCTAAGCATAAACAATACCTTTAACAGATAACCCTAACCCTGAACATAACACCCAACCCTGTTCCTATTTCTCCCCTTAACACGTAAACCTCACCGTGCGCCTAACTTTAACCTCTTATCCTAACGTTAATGCATAACCCATTTCCTGAGAACAACCCCTATCCCATAATTCTAACCCTATCTCCTAGTCATCACTGTGACACCTAATCCCTAACCCTAATTCTAAACCGCTAACCCTAACCGTAACCCTACCTACAACCCTAACACTGACAGTAACCCTTACTTCTAACCCCAACGCTATGCCTAACAAAAACCCTAACCCTTGACCCTAACCCCTAAGCCTTACCCTAACCCTTAACCCTAATCCTAATCCTAACCATTAAACCTAACCCTAGCTCTTAAAGCTAACCCTAAACCTTACCCTCACGACTAGACCTTACCCTGACACTAACCTAACACATAACCCTAACCAGAACCCCTAAAGCTAACCCTGAACCCTATCCCTAACCCCAGCAGTAAACTTTCACCCTAAACCTAAGCCCAACCCATAACCCAAATCCTATCCTTTTACCCTAAAACTAACCCCTAAAACTAACCCCTATACCTCACCCTAACTCTAATCCCAATCCTAATTTTAACCATACCCCTTCATAAAACACTAACTCCTAACCGATAACCCTAACACTAACCAAAAACCCTAATCACTAATCCCTAACCCTAACGCTTAACCTTTACCCTAACCGTTAACCCTCACCCTAAATCTTAACCCTGACCCTAACCTTAAACTTTAACTCTAAGCCTAACCCTTAACCCTACAGTAAGGAAGACCCTTAATGCTAATGGGATCCCTTATCCCTAACCCTAACACTACAGCTAAAAATAACCCTCACCTTGGATCCTTAAACCTAACCCCTAACACTTACTTTAACCCCAAACCCTAACCCTAATCCTAAGCATTAAACCTAACCCTATCTCTTAACCCTAACGCTAGCCCTTACCCTAACGCCTAGATCTAACCCTAAATCTAACCTACCGCCTAATCCTAACCTTAAGCCCTAACCCTAACCCTAACCCTGAACCCTAAACCTACCCGTAACCCTTAACACTAACCCTATCCGTGAACCTTAACCCTGACCCTAACCATTACCCGCACCCAAGCATTTAACCCTGACCCTAACCCTAATCATTAATGCTAACGTTAACACAAAACCCTAACCCTAAGCCCAACACTTAACCTTAATCCTATCCCTTAACCCTAACCCTAACCCTAACCCTAATTCTACCCCCTAAACGTAAACCTAACCGTGACCAGTAAACCTAACCCTAACCTCTAACACAAACCATAGCACATAACTCTAACCCTAAAACTAACCGTAACCCTAACCCTAAACCCTAACTCTTAACCATAACCCTAAGCGTTAATTCTCACGCTAACCTTTAATCCTAACCCGAATCCTAATCTTCAACCCTAAACCGAACACTTAACCCTAACCCTGTACCAAACCCTAACTCCTCATCTTAACCCTAACCGTAAACCTCAACCCTAAACCAAAGTGTAACCGTTAAACCTAAGAGTAACCTTTAACCCTAACCCTAAGCCCTAACCCTAACCCTAACCCTAACCCTAACCAAAGTGTAACCGTTAAACCTAAGAGTAACCTCTAACCCTAACCGTAATCCCTAACCCTAAGCCCTCACCCTAACACTAAACTTCATCCTTAACCCTAACCAGAATCCTATCCCTAAATCTAATTCTCAGACTTCTTGCTTTCTTAGAGTTTAGAAAGCCTGCAATCCTCCCATGCCATGCGTGAAAGGAGGCTCTACCACTGTGTCCTGCATGAAACCCACGGGCCCATACCCAGAGTATGATAGAGTGGGTTCCCGGGTACAATCCCAGCCCCCTAAACTCCCCCCGCCCGCCTAATGCCGACAGGGCCCGTGCGCTAAGCATAAACAATACCTTTAACAGATAACCCTAACCCTGAACATAACACCCAACCCTGTTCCTATTTCTCCCCTTAACACGTAAACCTCACCGTGCGCCTAACTTTAACCTCTTATCCTAACGTTAATGCATAACCCATTTCCTGAGAACAAGCCCTATCCCATAATTCTAACCCTATCTCCTAGTCATCACTGTGACACCTAATCCCTAACCCTAATTCTAAACCGCTAACCCTAACCGTAACCCTACCTACAACCCTAACACTGACAGTAACCCTTAATTCTAACCCCAACGCTATGCCTAACAAAAACCCTAACCCTTGACCCTAACCCTTCACCCTAACCCCTAAGCCTTACCCTAACCCTTAACCCTAATCCTAATCCTAACCATTAAACCTAACCCTAGCTCTTAAAGCTAACCCTAAACCTTACCCTCACGACTAGACCTAACCCTGACACTAACCTAACACCTAACCCTAACCAGAACCCCTCAAGCTAACCCTGAAACCTATCCCTAACCCTAGCAGTAAACTTTAACCCTAAACCTAAGCCCAACCCGTAACCCTAATCCTATCCTTTTACCCTAAAACTAACCCCTAAACCTAACCCCTATACCTCACCCTAACTCTAACCCCAATCCTAATTCTAACCATACCCCTTCATAAAACACTAACTCCTAACCGATAACCCTAACACTAACCAAAAACCCTAATCACTAATCCCTAACCCTAACGCTTAACCTTTACCCTAACCGTTAACCCTCACCCTAAATCTTAACACTGACCCTAACCTTCACCTTTAACTCTAAGCCTAACCCTTAACCCTACAGTAAGGAAGACCCTTAATGCTAATGGGATCCCTTATCCCTAACCCTAACACTACAGCTAAAAATAACCCTAACCTTGGATCCTTAAACCTAACCCCTAACACTTACTTTAACCCCAAACCCTAACCCTAATCCTAAGCATTAAACCTAACCCTATCTCTTAACCCTAACGCTAGCCCTTACCCTAACGCCTAGATCTAACCCTAAATCTAACCTACCGCCTAATCCTAACCTTAAGCCCTAATGCTAACACTAACCCTGAACCCTAAACCTACCCGTAACCCTTAACATTAACCCTATCCGTGAACCTAAACCCTGACCCTAACCATTACCCGCACCCAAGAATTTAACCCTGACCCTAACCCTAATCCTTAATGCTAACCTTAACACTAAACCCTAACCCTAAGCCCAACACTTAACCCTAATCCTATCCCTTAACCCTAACCCTAACCCTAATGCTAACCCCTAAACGTAACCCTAATCGTGACCAGTAAACCTAACCCTAACCTCTAACACAAACCATAGCACATAACTCTAACCCTAAAACTAACCCTAATCCTAACCCTAAACCCTAACTCTTAACCTTAACCCTAAGCGTTAACTCTCACGCTAACCTTTAATCCTAACCCTAATCCTAATCTTCAACCCTAAACCTAACACTTAACCCTAACCCTGTACCAAACCCTAACCCCTCATCTTAACCCTAACCGTAAACCTCAACCCTAAACCAAAGTGTAACCGTTAAACCTAAGAGTAACCTTTAACCCTAACCCTAATCCCTAACCCTAAGCCCTCACCCTAACACTAAACTTCATCCTTAACCCTAACCAGAATCCTAACCCTAAATCTAATTCTCAGACTTCTCGCTTCCTTAGAGTTTAGAAAGCCTGCAATCCTCCCATGCCATGCGTGAAAGGAGGCTCTACCACTGTGTCCTGCATGAAACCCACGGGCCCATACCCAGAGTATGATAGAGTGGGTTCCCGGGTACAATCCCAGCCCCCTAAACTCCCCCCGCCCGCCTAATGCAGACAGGGCCCGTGCGCTAAGCATAAACAATACCTTTAACAGATAACCCTAACCCTGAACATAACACCCAACCCTGTTCCTATTTCTCCCCTTAACACGTAAACCTCACCCTGCGCCTAACTTTAACCTCTTATCCTAACGTTAATGCATAACCCATTTCCGGAGAACAGCCCCTATCCCATAATTCTAACCCTATCTCCTAGTCATCACTGTGACACCTAATCCCTAACCCTAATTCTAAACCGCTAACCCTAACCCTAACCCTACCTACAACCCTAACACTGACAGTAACCCTTACTTCTAACCCCAACGCTATGCCTAACAAAAACCCTAACCCTTGACCCTAACGCTTCACCCTAACCCCTAAGCCTTACCCTAACCCTTAACCCTAATCCTAATCCTAACCATTAAACGTAACCCTAGCTCTTAAAGCTAACCCTAAACCTTACCCTCACGACTAGACCTAACCCTGACACTAACCTAACACCTAACCCTAACCAGAACCCCTAAAGCTAACCCTGAACCCTATCCCTAACCCTAGCAGTAAACTTTCACCCTAAACCTAAGCCCAACCCGTAACCCTAATCCTATCCTTTTACCCTAAAACTAACCCCTAAACCTAACCCCTATACCTCACCCTAACTCTAACCCCAATCCTAATTCTAACCATACCCCTTCATAAAACACTAACTCCTAACCGCTAACCCTAACACTAACCAAAAACCCTAATCACTAATCCCTAACCCTAACGCTTAACCTTTACCCTGACCGTTAACCCTCACCCTAAATCTTAACACTGACCCTAACCTTAACCTTTAACTCTAAGCCTAACCCTTAACCCTACAGTAAGGAACACCCTTAATGCTAATGGGATCCCTTATCCCTAACCCTAACACTACAGCTAAAAATAACCCTAACCTTTGATCCTTAAAACTAACCCCTAACACTTACTTTAACCACAAACCCTAACCCTAATCCTAAGCATTAAACCTAAACCTATCTCTTAACCCTAACGCTAGCCCTTACCCTAACGCCTAGATCTAACCCTAAATCTAACCTACCGCCGAATCTTAACCTTAAGCCCTAATGCTAACTCTAACCCTGAACCCTAAACCTCCCCGTAACCCTTAACACTAACCCTATCCGTGAGCCTTAACCCTGACCCTAACCATTTACCGGACCCAAACATTTAACTCTGACCCTGAACCTAATCCTTAATGCTAACCCTAACACTAAACCCTAACCCTAAGCCCAACACTTATCCCTAATCCTATCCCTTAACCCTAACCCTAACCCTAATGCCACCCCCTAAACGTAACCCTAACCGTGACCAGTAAACCTAACCCTAACCTCTACAACAAACCATAGCACATAACTCTAACCCTAAAACCAACCCTAACCCTAACCCTAACCCTAAACCCTAACTCTTAACCTTAACCCTAAGCGTTAACTCTCACGCTAACCTTTAATCCTAACCCTAATCCTAATCTTCAACCCTAAACCTAACACTTAACCCTAACCCTGTACCAAACCCTAACCCCTCATCTTAACCCTAACCGTAAACCTCAACCCTAAACCAAAGTGTAACCGTTAAACCTAAGAGTAACCTTTAACCCTAACCGTGATCCCTAACCCTAAGCCCTCACCCTAACACTAAACTTCATCCTTAACCCTAACCATAATCCTAACCCTAAATCTAATTCTCAGACTTCTTGCTTTCTTTTTTTTTTTTTATTTTTTTTTCCATTTAATTTTACAGAATCAAAGAGTCTAACAGTATATCTTGTTAGATACAGTATGTCCTCATAATGTATACATTATTTCTTGTACAATAATATGAAATAATATGGGAAATATTCATGATAAATTATTAAGTGAACAGTGCAAGTTAAAAACAATAGTTTCATATTTTTTTCCCCACCCCCCCTTTCCCGAGTCAGCACCTTCAAGTGTTACCACTGCCCAAATGGTGCGCAATGCACTCATTGTGTAGGCAATCCCCCATCCCCTCCCCCACCCCCCACCTCAGTCTGATGTCCAATTGGTGTCATTCCCAGATTTGTATTTAGGTGATGATCAGGGAAACCAATTTTCTGGTGAGTACATGTGATGCTTGTTGTTCCATTCTTGGGATACTTCACTTAATATAATGGGTTCCAACTCTCTCCAGGAGAACCATAGAGATGTCGTATCTTCATCATTCTTTATAGCTGAGTAATATTCCATGGTATACATATACCACAGTTTACTAATCCAATCATGTATTGATGGGCATTTGGGTTGTTTCCACATCTTTGGTATTGTGAATTGTGCTGCTATAAACATTTGGGTACACGTGCCTTTGTTACAGAATCACCTTTTTTCCTTTGGGTATATGCCCAATAATGGGATTGCTGGGTCAAATGGCAGGTCTACTTGAATCTGTTTAAGATACCTCCATAATGCTTTCCACAGGGGTTGCACTAGTTTGCAGTCCCACCAGCAGTGAATTAGTGTTCCTGTCTCTCCACACCCACGCCAACATGTGTTGTTTTGGGTTTTTTTGATAAAGGCCATTCTCACTGGGGTTAAGTGATATCTCATTGTGGTTTTGATTTGCATTTCCCTGATGATTAGAGATGTTGAACACTTTTTCATATGTTTGTTAGCCATTTTTATATCTTCTTTTGAAAAATTTCTATTCATGTCCTTTGCCCACTTTTTGATAGGGTTGCTTGATTTTTTCTTGCTGATTTTCCTGAGTTCTAAATAGATTCTTGTTATCAGTCCTTTGTCTGATGTGTAGTATGCAAAATTTTTTTCCCATTCTGTAGGTGGTCTGTTTATTCTCTGGACTGTTTCTTTGGCTGTGCAGAAGCTTTTTAATTTAATCATGTCCCATTCATTTATTTTTGTTGCTGCTGTGATTGCCTTGGGGGTCTTCTTCATAAATTCTTTGCCTAGGCCAATGTTTGTAAGAGTCTTTCCTACATTTTCTTCTAGAATTCTGATTGTATCACGCCTAAGGTTTAAGTCTGTTATCCACCGTGATTTGATTTTTGTGAGAGGTGAAAGCTGTGGGTCCTGTTTCAGTCTTCTGCAAGTGGCTAACCAATTCTCCCAGCACCATTTGTTGAATAGGGATTCTTGTCCCCAGAGTATATTCTTTCCCGCTTTGTCAAAAATTTGGTGACTATATGAGGATGGTTCTATATTTGGATTTTCTGTTGTGTTCCACTGGTCTGTGTCCCTGCACTTGTGCCAATACCAGGTTGTTTTAAGAACCACGGCCTTGTAGTATAGTTTGAGGTCTGGCAAATTAATACCTCCCATTTTGTTTTTATTGCTTAAAATTGCTTTTGCTATACGGGGTCTTCTTTGATTCCATACAAAGTGTATAATTATTTTCTCTATGTCTGTAAAGAATGATGTTGGTAATTTAATAGGGATTGCATTGAATTTGTAGATCACTTTGGGTAGTATAGACATTTTAACAATGTTGATTCTTCCGATCCACGAGCATGGTATATTTTTCCATCTATTTGCAAATTCTGCTATTTCTTTTCTCAGTGTTTCATAGTTTTCCTTATAGAGGTCCTTTACCTCTTTAGTTAGATATATACCTAGATATTTTATTTTCTTTTTTGCTATTTTGAAGGGTATTGAGTCTTTAATTTGGTTTTCCGATTGACTGTTATTGGCATATATAAATGCCTCTGATTTGTGTATATTAATTTTGTAGCCTGAGACTTTGCTGTATTCGTTAATCAATTCCAGGAGTCTCTTGGTTGAATCCTGGGGGTTTTCCAGATATAACATCATATCATCAGCAAAAAGTGAGAGTTTGATCTCTTCCTTCCCTATTTGGACTCCCTTGATTCTGCTCTCTTGCCTGATAGCTCTCGCAAGGACTTCCAATACTATGTTGAAAAGTAATGGAGACAATGGGCAGCCCTGTCTGGTTCCAGTTCTAAGTGGGAGTGCTTTCAGTTTTTTCCCATTCAGTATGATGTTGGCTGTGGGTTTGTCATATATGGCTTGTATCATTTTTAGGTAGGTTCCATCAATGCCTATTTTGTTAAGCGTTTTTATCATAAAAGGGTGTTGAATTTTGTCAAATGCTTTTTCTGCATCTAATGAGAGTATCATATGATTTTTGTTTTTGCTTCTATTTATGTGGTGAATTACATTGATAGATTTACGTATGTTGAACCACCCCTGCATCTCTGGGATGAAGCCCACTTGGTCGTGGTGGATTACTTTTTTGATAAGTACTTGGATTCGATTTGCTAGTATTTTATTGAAAATTTTTGCATCTATATTCATGAGGGAAATTGGTCTGTAGTTCTCTATTTTTGTTGTGTCCTTTCCAGGTTTTGGTATTAATGTTATATTGGCTTGGTAGAACGTGTTGGGGAGAACTCCATCCTTCTCAATATTGGAGAATAGTTTATGTAGGATGGGCACCAGTTCTTCTTTGTATGTATGGTAAAATTCAGGTGTGAACCCATCTGGACCAGGGCTTTTCTTTTTGGGAAGGTTTTTTATTGCTGTTTCGATTTCAGTTCTTGATATTGGTCTGTTCAGGTACTCTATTTCTTCCTGGTTGAGCCTGGGAAGACTATGTGTTTCTAAAAATTTGTCGATTTCCTCCACGTTCTCCAGTTTGTGTGCATAAAGATTTTTGTAGAATTCATAGATGATATCTTGTATCTCTGTAGCATCGGTTGTGATTTCTCCTTTCATGTTCCTAATGGAGGTTATTAGAGATTTTACTTTTGTGCTCTTGGTTAGTCTAGCCAGAGGTGTGTCTATTTTGTTTATCTTTTCAAAGAACCAACTTTTTGTTTTATTAATTTCCCTTATAGTTTCTTTGTTGTCCTTTTCATTTAGTTCTGATTTGATCTTAGTAATTTCTTGCCTTCTGCTGGGTTTGGGATCGTTCTGTTCTTCTTTCTCCAGCTCTTTGAGTCTATTCGTTAGGTTGTCTATTTGCATGTTTTCTGTCTTTTTGATATAGGCATTTATGGATATGAATTTTCCTCTCAGGACTGCTTTAGCTGCATCCCATAGATTTTGATAAGTTGTATCTCCATTGTCATTTAATTCAAAGAAATTTTTGATTTCCATCTTGATTTCTTCTTTTATAGAATAGTTATTCAGGAGAAGGTTATTTAGCTTCCATGACTTTGAGTAAGAGTGAGGGTTTCTGTTTGTGATCATTGTTACTTTTTTTCCGCTGTGATCTGAGAAGATGCATGGTATAATTTCTATTTTTTTGAATTTTTGAAGACATGATTTATGTCCTAGGACATGGTCAATCTTAGAGAATGTCCCGTGAGCTGATGAGAAGAATGTATATTCTGTGGACTTTGGGTAGAATGTCCTATAGATGTCAGCCATGCCCATTTGTTCTAGCATTCTATTTAGGTCCATTATGTCTTTGTTTATTTTCTGTTTAGAGGATCTGTCCTGTACTGTCAGTGGGGTGTTAAAGTCTCCAGCTATTACAGTATTATTATCTATCATCTGGTTCAGATCTAGTAGGGTTTGCTTTATGAATCTAGGTGCACCTAGGTTGGGTGCATATATATTGAGTATAGTCATGGCTTCTTGTTGAATTGTGCCCTTGACCAGTATGTAGTAGCCATTTTTGTCTTTAATTATTTTTGTTGGTTTGAAAGCTAAGTTATTGGAAATTAAGATTGCCACACCAGCTTTCTTTTCGTTACCGTTTGCTTGAAATACCGATTTCCATTCTTTTACTTTCAGTCTAAATGCATCTTTGCTCGTTAGGTGGGTTTCTTGGAGACAGCAGATACTTGGCTTGTGCTTTTTTATCCATTGGGACAGTCTATGTCTCTTGAGCGGGGAATTCAAGCCATTCACATTTATTGAGAAAACTGATAAGTGAGACGGTTTTTTGTTCAGCTTGTTGGGTAGAACTTCATTGCGATGTTTTCTCTCCTGAGCCATTGTGGTATCTGGAATTTGATCTTTAGCTCTTGAGTAGTTTTACATTCGTGGATCTTTCTTGTGCTGATCCGTGTGTAACTCTCTTTTGAGTACTTCTTGCAGGGCTGGTCTTGTCTTGGTCAATTCCTTCAACCTTTGTTTATCTGAGAATGTCTTGATTTCTCCTTCGTATAGAAAACTTAGCTTAGCTGGGTACAAGATTCTAGGCTGGGCATTATTCTGTTTCAGAAGCGTGAAAATGGGGCCCCAACCTCTTCTTGCTTGTAAGGTTTCAGCTGAGAAATCTGGCGTAATTCTGATGGGTTTTCCTTTGTAAGTTACCTGTTTCTTTCTCCTTACAGCTCGGAGAAGGGACTCTTTAGTGGATATTTTGGTCAGCCTGATGACTACGTGGAGTGGTGTTTTCCTATTTGCTATGAATCTCCCAGGGGTCCTTTGAGCTTCTTGAATCTGTATGTCTAGAGTATTGGCAAGGCCTGGAAAATTTTCCTCGATTATGTCTTCAAATAGCTTGTCCAACCCTTGCTTATTATCTTCTTCACCCTCAGGAATGCCAATAACTCTCAAGTTAGGTTTCTTCACATAATCCCACATTTCTTGAAGACTCAGATCCTTTCTCTTACTTTTTTGATCTATCTCTGTGACTGACTTATTTAGTTGGAAGGAGTTGTCTTCAATTTCTGAGATTCTTTCCTCTGTTTGATCTACCCTGCTTTTGAGACTTTCCACAGTGTTTTGTAGCTCTCTGAGTGAATTCTTCATTTCTAGGAGTTCAGTTTGGTTTTTCTTCAATATTTCAATTTCTTTAGTGAATTTTTCCTCCAAATCCTGTATTTTTTGCATTTTCCTTGTGTTGTCTGTCCATTGATTCTTGTATATTATTCAGCTTGTTTATGATCCATAATTGGAATTCTTCCTGTGACATGTTGGTGTTTTGAGTCTGGTTTGTGTCAAATGGTTGAGAGCCGGTATTTCTCTTTGGGGGTGAGCTTTCTGTTTGATTCTTTGTGCTTCCTGTGTTTTTTCTCTGGGCCCTTCCCATCTAGATTGATCGTTGGATCTTTACTTATAGATTTAGTCTGGTTAACAGCACTCTCTGTGCTCTATTCTTAGGCTGTGGAGCAGTCTAGGTATATTGCTTCCTTTGGCAAGAGGGGAAGACTGTTGTGAATTGTTTAGAAATTTTTCTATTTCAGTTGGGGGACTGCTTCTGATGGGTCCATTCCTAGAGGATTGGAGTGATCCAAGACTGCTTTGGTGAGTTAGGACACTGTGTTGTAGTCTTTCAGAGGGCAGGTAGGGTCCACACTAGTAGTGGACCAAAATTCTCTTTGTTTGTTTGTTTCCTTTTGGTTCTTCCTCTATAGGGGTGGTTTCTGTCTCTATCTGCAGGAAAGGTACTAGCTGTGGGGAGTGGATGGTGCCCTCGCTCGCTCAGCGCCCCATTTGCTGCAACTCCCACAGGCAAAAGTCTGCCTTGGCCCAATGTCCCCAGGGACCAGGCTCCACACTCTCACTTCTGGAGAAGTAGTCAATGTTTAGACGTGGGTGGGGACCCTATATAAGGTCTGTGGACCAGGGGAGGGGGCCGTCCAGGGAGCCTCTTGGCACCCTATTGCTCCGCAGTGACTTGGCTGTGGGCCCCAAGATGGCTATTGCGCGCCCGCAGATCGCCGGCGTTGGGAGTGACTACTCAGGTTCCGGTATGTACCAGAGCCAGGGGCCTGGCCCGTTCCCAAGCTCACCGTGGGTTCCCAGTTAGAAGGCAAAAAGAGAGAAGAAATAAGGAAAAAGAAAGAAGAAAAGAAAAGAAAAAAAGAAAAAAAGAAAAAAAAAGGGAAGTGAAAAGAAAGAACAGAAGGAGAAGAAAAAGAAAGAGAAAAGAAAAGGAGAAGAGAAGAGGGAAAAAAGGGAAAGAGAAAAGAAAAAACAAAACAACAACAACAACAACAAAAAAAAACAAAAGAAGCAAAATAAAACAAAACAAAACAAAGAAAAAACAAAAACCAAACTAACAAATAACACAAAGAGACCTAACCCAGAAACAGCGAAAACACAAACACAAAAGAGCAAAAACAGAGCTACACAGCACCACAGCGCATCACTAAACGAAGGGATACACAATTCTGAAGTATATAGTTCAGCGGCTCAATGATTGTGTTTTTGCGCCTTAGCGCAGCTCCGCCCCTTCACGCCCGCTCTGTTGATTCCGGAGCGGCAACTCAATGTTTATTTTACGTCTTAGCGCAGCTCCGCCCCTTCACGCCGAGTGCGGCCGGCGGAGATGGCGCGGGCCCAGAGACCAGCGGGGGGCGCCGGGGAGAAAGAGCCGCTGGGCACCTTATGGCTCCCGAGCGGTTCCGCCTTTGCTTTCAAGATGGCGCCCGCAGCGCTCCGGGGTCGGAGGGGGACCGGCTCCCCGGCAGGCAGAGACCAGGGACCGCCGCTGCCGGGGGGTTTGGCGGGCAAAGCCGCCGGGGGCCACCGGCTGAAGAAACACCGACAAAAGTAGCGCAGAGGTACAGCGCAATTCGCTGATCGGGGATTGTTCGTGCCCCTCCCCCCGGCACAGGTCCGTCCCTTCTCGCCAAGGACTGTCTCAGCCGAGACTTCCCAGGTTCCAAGCTATTCTCCCGAAAAAGCCTCCTGTCTGCAATGCCCTACGTCTCGCTCGGTGATTCTGCTCTGGCTTGCGAGGGGGTCTCCAAGCAATTGGGGGTGGAGGTCAGTGAGGAGCGCAAGCCGCTTTTCCTAAAGACTGCCCCTGCCCCACCTGGGGGCGGGCGCAGCCGCCTGCGCTCCGCTGGCTACTGTCTGTTCCGCGCCTTCCGCAGAGTTCCGCGATCTTAATTTCTGTTCACCTCAGACCTCACTTGCTCTGTTTGTCCCACGCTGATTCTCCGTGGATTCACACCGCTGTTCCTGTGTGGGAGCAGTCCTCTAGCGTTGTGGCAGGTCCGGATCCACGGTTCCTCGCCGGGGCGCAGATCCGAGCAGTCACCGCCACTCCGCCATCTTCGCTTGCTTTCTTAGAGTTTAGAAAGCCTGCAATCCTCCCATGCCATGCATGAAAGGAGGCTCTACCACTGTGTCCTGCATGAAACCCATGGGCCCATACCCAGAGAATGATAGAGTGGGTTCCCGGGTACAATCCCAGCCCCCTAAACTCCCCCCGCTCGCCTAATGCAGACAGGGCCCGTGTGCTAAGCATAAACAATACCTTTAACAGATAAGCCTAACCCTGAACACAACACCCAACCCTGTTCCTATTTCTCCCCTTAACACGTAAACCTCACCGTGCGCCTAACTTTAACCTCTTATCCTAACGTTAATGCATAACCCATTTCCTGAGAACAACCCCTATCCCATAATTCTAACCCTATCTCCTAGTCATCACTGTGACACCTAATTCTAAACCGCTAACCCGAACCGTAACCCTACCTACAACCCTAACACTGACAGTAACCCTTACTTATAACCCCAACGCTATGCCTAACAAAAACCCTAACCCTTGACCCTAACCCTTCACCCTAACCCCTAAGCCTTACCCTAACCCTTAACCCTAATCCTAATCCTAACCATTAAACCTAACCCTAGCTCTTAAAGCTAACCCTAAACCTTACCCTCACGACTAGACCTAACCCTGACACTAACCTAACACCTAACCCTAACCAGAACCCCTAAAGCTAACCCTGAACCCTATCCCTAACCCTAGCAGTAAACTTTAACCCTAAACCTAAGCCCAACCCGTAACCCTAATCCTATCCTTTTACCCTAAAACTAACCCCTAAACCTAACCCCTATACCTCACCCTAATTCTAACCCCAATACTAATTCTAAACATACCCCTTCATAAAACACTAACTCCTAACCGCTAACCCTAACACTAACCAAAAACCCTAATCACTAATCCCTAACCCTAACGCTTAACCTTTACCCTAACCGTTAACCCTCACCCTAATTCTTAACACTGACCCTAACCTTAACCTTTAACTCTAAGCCTAACACTTAACCCTACAGTAAGGAAGACCCTTAATGCTAATGGGATCCCTTATCCCTAACCCTAACACTACAGCTAAAAGTAACCCTAACCTTGGATCCTTAAACCTAACCCCTAACACTTACTTTAACCCCAAACCCTAACCCTAATCCTAAGCATTAAACCGAACCCTATCTCTTAACCCTAACGCTAGCCCTTACCCTAATGCCAAGATCTAACCCTAAATCTAACCTACCGCCTAATCCTAACTTTAAGCCCTAATGCTAACACTAACCCTGAACCCTAAACCTACCCGTAACCCTTAACACTAACCCTATCCGTGAACCTTAACCCTGACCCTAACCATTACCCGCACCCAAACATTTAACCCTGACCCTAACCCTCATCCTTAATGCTAACCCTAACACTAAACCCTAACCCTAAGACCAACACTTAACCCTAATCCTATCCCTTAACCCTAACCCTAACCCTAACCCTAATGCTAACCTCTAAACGTAACCCTAACCGTGACCAGTAAACCTAACCCTAACCTCTAACACAAACCATAGCACATAACTCTAACCCTAAAACTAACCCTAACCCTAACCCTAAACCCTAACTCTTAACCTTAACCCTAAGCGTTAACTCTCACGCTAACCTTTAATCCTAACCCTAATCCTAATCTTCAACCCTAAACCTAACACTTAACCCTAAACCTGTACCAAACCCTAACCCCTCATCTTAACCCTAACCGTAAACCTCAACCCGAAACCAAAGTGTAACCGTTAAACCTAAGAGTAATCTTTAACCCTAACCCTAATCCCTAACCCTAAGCCCTCACCCTAACACTAAACTTCATCCTTAACCCTAACCATAATCCTAACCCTAAATCTAATTCTCAGACTTCTTGCTTTCTTAGAGTTTAGAAAGCCTGCAATCCTCCCATGCCATGCGTGAAAGGAGGCTCTACCACTGTGTCCTGCATGAAACCCACGGGCCCATACCCAGAGTATGATAGAGTGGATTCCCGGGTACAATCCCAGCCCCCTAAACTCCCCCCGCCCGCCTAATGCAGACAGGGCCCGTGCGCTAAGCATAAACAATACCTTTAACAGATAACCCTAACCCTGAACATAACACCCAACCCTGTTCCTATTTCTCCCCTTAACACGTAAACCTCACCGTGCGCCTAACTTTAACCTCTTATCCTGACGTTAATGCATAACCCATTTCCTGAGAACAACCCCTATCCCATAATTCTAACCCTATCTCCTAGTCATCATTGTGACACCTAATCCCTAACCCTAATTCTAAACCGCTAACCCTAACCGTAACCCTAATTACAACCCTAACACTGACAGTAACCCTTACTTCTAACCCCAACGCTATGCCTAACAAAAACCCTAACCCTTGACCCTAACCCTTCACCCTAATCCCTAAGCCTTACCCTAACCCTTACCCTAATCCTAATCGTAACCATTAAAGCTAACCCTAGCTCTTAAAGCTAACCCTAAACCTTACCCTCACGACTAGACCTAACCCTGACACTAACCTAACACCTAACCCTAACCAGAACCCCTAAAGCTAACCCTGAACCCTATCCCTAACCCTAGCAGTAAACTTTAACCCTAAACCTAAGCCCAACCCGTAACCCTAATCCTATCCTTTTACCCTAAAACTAACCCCTAAACCTAACCCCTATACCTCACCCTAACTCTAACCCCAATCCTAATTCTAACCATACCCCTTCATAAAACACTAACTCCTAACCGATAACCCTAACACTAACCAAAAACCCTAATCACTAATCCCTAACCCTAACGCTTAAACTTTACCCTAACCGTTAACCCTCACCCTAAATCTTAACACTGACCCTAACCATAACCTTTAACTCTAAGCCTAACCCTTAACCCTACAGGAAGGAAGACCCTTAATGCTAATGGGATCCCTTATCCCTAACCCTAACACTACAGCTAAAAATAACCCTAACCTTGGATCCTTAAACCTAACCCCTAACACTTACTCTAATCCCAAACCCTAACCCTAATCCTAAGCATTAAACCTAACCCTATCTCTTAACCCTAACGCTAGCCCTTACCCTAACGCCTAGATCTAACCCTAAATCTAACCTACCGCCTAATCCTAACCTTAAGCCCTAATGCTAACACTAACCCTGAACCCTAAACCTACCCGTAACCCTTAACACTAACCCTATCCGTGAACCTTAACCCTGACCCGAACCATTACCCGCACCCAAGCATTTAACCCTGACCCTAACCCTAATCCTTAATGCTAACCCTAACACTAAAGCCTAACCCTAAGCCCAACACTTAACCCTAATCCTATCCCTTAACCCTAACCCTAACCCTAATGCTACCCCCTAAACGTAACCCTAACCGTGACCAGTAAACCTAACCCTAACCTCTAACACAAACCATAGCACATAACTCTATCCCTAAAACTAACCCTAACCCTAACCCTAACCCTAAACCCTAACTCTTAACCTTAACCCTAAGCGTTAACTCTCACGCTAACCTTTAATCCTAACCCTAATCCTAATCTTCAACCCTAAACCTAACACTTAACCCTAACCCTGTACCAAACCCTAACCCCTCATCTTAACCCTAACCATAAACCTCAACCCGAAACCAAAGTGTAACCGTTAAACCTAAGTGTAACCTTTAACCCTAACCCTAATCCCTAACCCTAAGCCCTCACCCTAACACTAAACTTCATCCTTAACCCTAACCAGAATCCTAACCCTAAATCTAATTCTCAGACTTCTTGCTTTCTTAGAGTTTAGAAAGCCTGCAATCCTCCCATGCCATGCGTGAAAGGAGGCTCTACCACTGTGTCCTGCATGAAACCCACGGGCCCATACCCAGAGTATGATAGAGTGGGTTCCCGGGTACAATCCCAGCCCCCTAAACTCCCCCCGCCCGCATAATGCAGACAGGGCCCGTGCGCTAAGCATAAACAATACCTTTAACAGATAACCCTAACCCTGAACATAACACCCAACCCTGTTCCTATTTCTCCCCTTAACACGTAAACCTCACCGTGCGCCTAACTTTAACCTCTTATCCTAACGTTAATGCATAACCCATTTCCTGAGAACAACCCCTATCCCATAATTCTAACCCTATCTCCTAGTCATCACTGTGACACGTAATCCCTAACCCTAATTCTAAACCGCTAACCCTAACCGTAACCCTACCTCCAACCCTAACACTGACAGTAACCCTTACTTCTAACCCCAACGCTATGCCTAACAAAAACCCTAACCCTTGACCCTAACCCGTCACCCTAACCCCTAAGCCTTACCCTAACCCTTAACCCTAATTCTAATCCTAACCATTAAACCTAACCCTAGCTCTTAAAGCTAACCCTAAACCTTACCCTCACGACTAGACCTAACCCTGACACTAACCTAACACCTAACCCTAACCAGAACCCCTAAAGCTAACCCTGAACCCTATCCCTAACCCTAGCAGTAAACTTTAACCCTAAACCTAAGCCCAACCCGTAACCCTAATCCTATCCTTTTACCCTAAAACTAACCCCTAAACCTAACCGCTATACCTCACCCTAACTCTAAACCCAATCCTAATTCTAACCATACCCCTTCATAAAACACTAACTCCTAACCGCTAACCCTAACACTAACCAAAAACCCTAATCACTAATCCCTAACCCTAACGCTTAACCTTTACCCTAACCGTTAACCCTCACCCTAAATCTTAACACTGACCCTAACTTTAACCTTTACCTCTAAGCCTAACCCTTAACCCTACAGTACGGAAGACCCTTAATGCTAATGGGATCCCTTATCCCTAACCCTAACACTACAGCTAAACATAACCCTAACCTTGGATCCTTAAACCTAACCCCTAACACTTACTTTAACCCAAAACCCTAACCCAAATCCTAAGCATTAAACCTAACCCTATCTCTTAACCCTAACGCTAGCCCTTACCCTAACGCCTAGATCTAACCCTAAATCTAACCTACTGCCTAATCCTAACCTTAAGCCCTAATGCTAACACTAACCCTGAACCCTAAACCTACCCGTAACCCTTAACACTAACCCTATCCGTGAACCTTAACCCTGACCCTAACCATTACCCACTCCCAAGCATTTAACCCTGACCCTAACCCTAATCCTTAATGCTAACCTTAACACTAAACCCTAACCCTAAGCCCAACACTTAACCCTAATCCTATCCCTTAACCCTAACCCTAACCCTAACCCTAATGCTACCCCCTAAACGTAACCCTAACCGTGACCAGTAAACCTAAACCTAACCTCTAACACAAACCATAGCACATAACTCTAACCCTAAAACTAACCCTAACCCTAACCCTAAACCCTAACTCTTAACCTTAACACTAAGCGTTAACTCTCACGCTAACCTTTAATCCTAACCCTAATCCTAATCTTCAACCCTAAAGCTAATACTTAATCCTAACCCTGTACCAAACCGTAACCCCTCATCTTAACACTAACCGTAAACCTCAACCCTAAACCAAAGTGTAACCGTTAAACCTAAGAGTAACCTTTAACCCTAACCCTATTCCCTAACCCTAAGCCCTCACCCTAACAGTAAACTTCATCCTTAACCCTAACCATAATCCTAACCCTAAATCTAATTCTCAGACTTCTTGCTTTCTTAGAGTTTAGAAAGCCTGCAATCCTCCCATGCCATGCGTGAAAGGAGGCTCTACCACTGTGTCCTGCATGAAACCCACGGGCCCATACCCAGAGTATGATAGAGTGGGTTCCCAGGTACAATCCCAGCCCCCTAAACTACCCCCGCCCGCCTAATGCAGACAGGGCCCGTGCGCTAAGCATAAACAATACCTTTAACAGATAACCCTAACCCTGAACATAACACCCAACCCTGTTCCTATTTCTCCCCTGAACACGTAAACCTGACCGTGCGCCTAACTTTAACCTCTTATCCTAACGTTAATGCATAACCAATTTCCTGAGAACAACCCCTATCCCATAATTCTAACCCTATCTCCTAGTCATCACTGTGACACCTAATCCCTAACCCTAATTCTAAACCGCTAACCCTAACCGTAACCCTACCTACAACCCTAACACTGACAGTAACCCTTACTTCTAACCCCAACGCTATGCCTAACAAAAACCCTAACCCTTGACCCTAACCCTTCACACTAACCCCTAAGCCTTAACCTAACCCTTAACCCTAATCCTAATCCTAACCATTAAACCGAACCCTATCTCTTAAAGCTAACCCTAAACCTTACCCTCACGACTAGACCTAACCCTGACACTAAAGTAACACCTAACCCTAACCAGAACCCCTAAAGCTAACCCTGAACCCTATCCCTAACCCTAGCAGTAAACTTTAACCCTAAACCTAAGCCCAACCCGTAACCCTAATCCTATCCTTTTACCCTAAAACTAACCCCTAAACCTAACCGCTATACCTCACCCTAACTCTAACCCCAATCCTAATTCTCACCATACCCCTTCATAAAACACTAACTCCTAACCGCTAACCCTAACACTAACCAAAAACCCTAATCACTCCTCCCTATCCCTAACGCTTAACCTTTACCCTAACCGTTAACCCTCACCCTAAATCTTAACACTGACCCTAACTTTAACCTTTAACTCTAAGCCTAACCCTTAACCCTACAGTAAGGAAGACCCTTAATGCTAATGGGATCCCTTATCCCTAACCCTAACACTACAGCTAAAAATAACCCTCACCTTGGATCCTTAAACCTAACCCCTAACACTTACTTTAACCCCAAACCCTAACCCTAATCCTAAGCATTAAACGTAACCCTATCTCTTAACCCTAACGCTAGCCCTTACCCTAACGCCTAGATCTAACCCTAAATCTAACCTACCTCCTAATCCTAACCTTAAGCCCTAATGCTAACACTAACCCTGAACCCTAAACCTACCCGTAACCCTTAACACTAACCCTATCCGTGAACCTTAACCCTGACCCTAACCATTACCCGCACCCAAGCATTTAACCCTGATTCTAACCCTAATCCTTAATGCTAACCCTAACACTAAACCCTAACCCTAAGCCCAACACTTAACCCTAAACCTATCCCTTAACCCTAACCCTAACCCTAATGCTACCCCCTAAACATAACCCTAACAGTGACCAGTAATCCTAACCCTAACCTCTAACACAAACCATAGCACATAACTCTAACCCTAAAACTAACCGTAAACCTAATCCTAACCCTAAAGCCTAACACTTAACCTTAACCCTAAGCGTTAACTCTCACGCTAACCTTTAATCCTAACCCTAATCCTAATCTTCAACCCTAAACCTAACACTTAACCCTAACCCTGTACCAAACCCTAACCCCTCATCTTAACCCTAACCGTAAACCTCAACCCTAAACCAAAGTGTACCCGTTAAACCTAAGAGTAACCTTTAACCCTAACCCTATTCCCTAACCCTAAGCCCTAACCCTAACACTAAACTTCATCCTTAACCTTAACCAGAATTCTAACCCTAAATCGAATTCTCAGACTTCTTGCTTTCTTAGAGTTTAGAAAGCCTGCAATCCTCCCATGCCATGCGTGAAAGGAGGCTCTACCACTGTGTCCTGCATGAAACCCACGGGCCCATACCCAGAGTATGATAGAGTGGGTTCCCGGGTACAATCCCAGCCCCCTAAACTCCCCCCGCCTGCCTAATGCAGACAGGGCCCGTGCGCTAAGCATAAACAATACCTTTAACAGATAACCCTAACCCTGAACATAACACCCAACCCTGTTCCTATTTCTCCCCTTAACACGTAAACCTCACCGTGCGCCTAACTTTAACTTCTTATCCTAACGTTAATGCATAACCCATTTCCTGAGAACAACCCCTATCCCATAATTCTAACCCTATCTCCTAGTCATCACTGTGACACCTAATCCCTAACCCTAATTCTAAACCGCTAACCCTAACCGTAACCCTACCTACAACCCTAACACTGACAGTAACCCTTACTACTAACACCAACGCTATGCCTAACAAAAACCCTAACCCTTGACCCTAACCCTTCACCCTAACCCTTCCCCCTAACCCCTAAGCCTTACCCCAACCCTTAACCCTAATCCTAATCCTAACCATTAAACCTAACCCTAGCTCTTAAAGCTAACCCTAAACCTTACCCTCACGACTAGACCTAACCCTGACACTAACCTAACACCTAACCCTAACCAGAACCCCTAAAGCTAACCCTGAACCCTATCCCTACCCCTAGCAGTAAACTTTAACCCTAAACCTAAGCCCAACCCGTAACCCTAATCCTATCCTTTTACCCTAAAACTAACCCCTAAACCTAACCGCTATACCTCACCCTAACTCTAACCCCAATCCTAATTCTAACCATACCCCTTCATAAAACACTAACTCCTAACCGCTAACCCTAACACTAACCAAAAACCCTAATCACTCCTCCCTATCCCTAACGCTTAACCTTTACCCTAACCGTTAACCCTCACTCTAAATCTTAACACTGACCCTAACCTTAACCTTTAACTCTAAGCCTAACCCTTAACCCTACAGTAAGGAAGACCCTTAATGCTAATGGGATCCCTTATCCCTAACCCTAACACTACAGCTAAAAATAACCCTAACCTTGGATCCTTAAACCTAACCCCTAACACTTACTTTAACCCCAAACCCTAACCCTAATCCTAAGCATTAAACCTAACCGTATCTCTTAACCCTAACACTAGCCCTTACCCTAACGCCTAGATCTAACCCTAAATCTAACCTACTGCCTAATCCTAACCTTAAGCCCTAATGCTAACACTAACCCTGAACCCTAAACCTACCCGTAACCCTTAACACTAACCCTATCCGTGAACCTTAACCCTGACCCTAACCATTACCCACTCCCAAGCATTTAACCCTGACCCTAACCCTAATCCTTAATGCTAACCTTAACACTAAACCCTAACCCTAAGCCCAACACTTAACCCTAATCCTATCCCTTAACCCTAACCCTAACCCTAACCCTAATGCTACCCCCTAAACGTAACCCTAACCGTGACCAGTAAACCTAAACCTAACCTCTAACACAAACCATAGCACATAACTCTAACCCTAAAACTAACCCTAACCCTAACCCTAAACCCTAACTCTTAACCTTAACCCTAAGCGTTAACTCTCACGCTACCCTTTAATCCTAACCCTAATCCTAATCTTCAACCCTAAAGCTAATACTTAATCCTAACCCTGTACCAAACCGTAACCCCTCATCTTAACCCTAACCGTAAACCTCAACCCTAAACCAAAGTGTAACCGTTAAACCTAAGGGTAACCTTTAACCCTAACCCTATTCCCTAACCCTAAGCCCTCACCCTAACAGTAAACTTCATCCTTAACCCTCTCCATAATCCTAACCCTAAATCTAATTCTCAGACTTCTTGCTTTCTTAGAGTTTAGAAAGCCTGCAATCCTCCCATGCCATGCGTGAAAGGAGGCTCTACCACTGTGTCCTGCATGAAACCCACGGGCCCATACCCAGAGTATGATAGAGTGGGTTCCCAGGTACAATCCCAGCCCCCTAAACTACCCCTGCCCGCCTAATGCAGACAGGGCCCGTGCGCTAAGCATAAACAATACCTTTAACAGATAACCCTAACCCTGAACATAACACCCAACCCTGTTCCTATTTCTCCCCTGAACACGTAAACCTGACCGTGCGCCTAACTTTAACCTCTTATCCTAACGTTAATGCATAACCAATTTCCTGAGAACAACCCCTATCCCATAATTCTAACCCTATCTCCTAGTCATCACTGTGACACCTAATCCCTAACCCTAATTCTAAACCGCTAACCCTAACCGTAACCCTACCTACAACCCTAACACTGACAGTAACCCTTACTTCTAAACCCAACGCTATGCCTAACAAAAACCCTAACCCTTGACCCTAACCCTTCACACTAACCCCTAAGCCTTACCCTAACCCTTAACCCTAATCCTAATCCTAACCATTAAACCTAACCGTAGCTCTTAAAGCTAACCCTAAACCTTACCCTCACGACTAGACCTAACCCTGACACTAACCTAACACCTAACCGTAACCAGAACCCCTAAAGCTAACCCTGAACCCTATCCCTAACCCTAGCAGTAAACTTTAACCCTAAACCTAATCCCAACCCGTAACCCTAATCCTATCCTTTTACCCTAAAACTAACCCCTAAACCTAACCGCTATACCTCACCCTAACTCTAACCCCAATCCTAATTCTAACCATACCCCTTCATAAAACACTAACTCCTAACCGCTAACACTAACACTAACCAAAAACCCTAATCACTCCTCCCTATCCCTAACGCTTAACCTTTACCCTAACCGTTAACCCTCACCCTAAATCTTAACACTGACCCTAACCTTAACCTTTAACTCTAAGCCTAACCCTTAACCCTACAGTAAGGAAGACCCTTAATGCTAATGGGATCCCTTATCCCTAACCCTAACACTACAGCTAAAAATAACCCTAACCTTGGATCCTTAAACCTAACCCCTATCACTTACTTTACCCCAAACCCTAACCCTAATCCTAAGCATTAAACCTAACCCTATCTCTTAACCCTAACGCTAGCCCTTACCCTAACGCCTAGATCTAACCCTAAATCTAACCGACCGCCTAATCCTAACCTTAAGCACTAATGCTAACACTAACCCTGATCCCTAAACCTACCCGTAACCCTTAACACTAACCCTATCCGTGAACCTTAATCCTGACCCTAACAATTACCCGCACCCAAGCATTTAACCCTGACCCTAACCCTAATCCTTAATGCTAACCCTAACACTAAACCCTAACCCTAAGCCCAACACTTATCCCTAAACCTATCCCTTAACCCCAACCCTAAAACTAATGCTAACCCCTAAACGTAACCCTAACCGTGACCAGTAAACCTAACCCTAACCTCTAACACAAACCATAGCACATATCTCTAACCCTAAAACTAACCCTAACCCTAACCCTAAACCCTAACTCTTAACCTTAACACTAAGCGTTAACTCTCACGCTAACCTTAAATCCTAACAATAATCCTAATCTTCAACCCTAAACCTAACACTTAACCCTAACCCTGTACCAAACCCTAACCCCTCATCTTAACCCTAACCGTAAACCTCAACCCTAAACCAAAGTGTAACCGTTAAACCTAAGAGTAACCTTTAACCCTAACCCTATTCCCTAACCCAGAGCCCTCACCCTAACACTAAACTTCATCCTTAACCCTAACCATAATCCTAACCCTAAATCTAATTCTCAGACTTCTTGCTTTCTTAGAGTTTAGAAAGCCTGCAATCCTCCCATGCCATGCGTGAAAGGAGGCTCTACCACTGGGTCCTGCATGAAACCCACGGGCCCATACCCAGAGTATGATAGAGTGGGTTCCCGGGTACAATCCCAGCCCCCTAAACTCCCCCCACCCGCCTAATGCAGACAGGGCCCGTGCGCTAAGCATAAACAATACCTTTAACAGATAACCCTAACCCTGAACATAACACCCAACCCTGTTCCTATTTCTCCCCTTAACACGTAAACCTCACCGTGCGCCTAACTTTAACCTCTTATCCTAACGTTAATGCATACCCCATTTCCTGAGAACAACCCCTATCCCATAATTCTAACCCTATCTCCTAGTCATCACTGTGACACCTAATCCCTAACCCTAATTCTAAACTGCTAACCCTAACCGTAACCCTACCTACAACCCTAACACTGACAGTAACCCTTACATCGAACCCCAACGCTATGCCTAACAAAAACCCTAACCCTTGACCCTAACCCCTAAGCCTTACCCTAACCCTTAACCCTAATCCTAATCGTAACCATTAAAGCTAACCCTAGCTCTTAAAGCTAACCCTAAACCTTACCCTCACGACTAGACCTAACCCTGACACTAACCTAACACCTAACCCTAACCAGAACCCCTAAAGCTAACCCTGAACCCTATCCCTAACCCTAGCAGTAAACTTTAACCCTAAACCTAAGCCCAACCCGTAACCCTAATCCTATACTTTTACCCTAAAACTAACCCCTAAATCTAACGCCTATACCTCACCCTAACTCTAACCCCAATCCTAATTCTAACCATACCCCTTCATAAAACACTAACTCCTAACCGCTATCCCTAACACTAACCTAAAACCCTAATCACTAATCCCTAACCCTAACGCTTAACCTTTACCCTAAGCGTTAACCCTCACTCTAAATCTTAACACTGACCCTAACCTTAAACTTTAACTCTAAGCCTAACCCTTAACCCTACAGTAACGAAGACCCTTAATGCTAATGGGATCCCTTATCCTTAACCCTAACACTACAGCTAAAAATAACCCTAACCTTGGATCCTTAAACCTAACCCCTAACACTTACTTTAACCCCAAACCCTAACCCTAATCCTAAGCATTAAACCTAACCCTATCTCTTAACCCTAACGCTAGCCCTTACCCTAACGCCTAGATCTAACCCTAAATCTAACCTACCGCCTAATCCTAACGTTAAGCCCTAATGCTAACACTAACCCTGAACCCTAAACCTACCCGTAACCCTTAACACTAACCCTATCAGTGAACCTAAACCCTGACCCTAACCATTACCCGCACCCAAGCATTTAACTCTAACCCTAACCCTAATCCTTAATGCTAACCTTAACACTAAACCCTAACCCTAAGCCCAACACTTAACCCTAATCCTATCCGTTAACCCTAAACCTAACCCTAACCCTAATGCTAACCCCTAAACGTAACCCTAACCGTGACCAGTAAACCTAACCCTAACCTCTAACACAAACCATAGCACATAACTCTAACCCTAAAACTAACCCTAACCCTAACCCTAAACCCTAAACCCTAACTCTTAACCTTAACCCTAAGCGTTAACTCTCACGCTAACCTTTAATCCTAACCCTAATCCTAATCTTCAACCCTAAACCTAACACTTAACCCTAACCCTGTACCAAACCCTAACCCCTCATCTTAACCCTAACCGTAAACCTCAACCCTAAACCAAAGTGTAACCGTTAAACCTAAGAGTAACCTTTAACCTAACCCTAATCCCTAACCCTAAGCCCTCACCCTAACACTAAACTTCATCCTTAACCCTAACCAGAATCCTAACCCTAAATCTAATTCTCAGACTTCTTGCTTTCTTAGAGTTTAGAAAGCCTGCAATCCTCCCATGCCATGCGTGAAAGGAGGCTCTACCCCTGTGTCCTGCATGAAACCCATGGGCCCATACCCAGAGTATGATAGAGTGGGTTCCCGGGTACAATCCCAGCCCCCTAAACTCCTCCCACCCGCCTAATGCAGACAGGGCCCGTGCGCTAAGCATAAACAATACCTTTAACAGATAACCCTAACCCTGAACATAACACCCAACCCTGATCCTATTTCTCCCCTTAACTCGTAAACCTCACCGTGCGCCTAACTTTAACCTCTTATCCTAACGTTAATGCATAACCCATTTCCTGAGAACAACCCCTATCCCATAATTCTAACCCTATCTCCTAGTCATCACTGTGACACCTAATCCCTAACCCTAATTCTAAACCACTAACCCTAACCGTAACCCTACCTACAACCCTAACACTGACAGTAACCCTTACTTCTAACCCCAACGCTATGCCTAACAAAAACCCTAACCCTTGAACCTAACCCTTCACCCTAACCCCTAAGCCTTACCCTAACCCTTAACCCTAATCCTAATCCTAACCATTAAACGTAACCCTAGATCTTAAAGCTAACCCTAAACCTTACCCTCACGACTAGACCTAACCCTGACACTAACCTTACACCTAACCCTAACCAGAACCCCTAAAGCTAACCCTGAACACTATCCCTAACCCCAGCAGTAAACTTTAACCCTAAACCTAAGCCCAACCCGTAACCCTAATCCTATCCTTTTACCCTAAAACTAACCCCTAAACCTAACCCCTATACCTCACCCTAACTCTAACCCCAATCCTAATTCTAACCATACCCCTTCATAAAACACTAACTCCTAACCGCTAACCCTAACACTAACCAAAAACCCTAATCTCTAATCCCTAACCCTAACGCTTAACCTTTACCCTAACCGTTAACCCTCACCCTAAATATTAACACTGACCCTATCCTTAACCTTTAACTCTAAGCCTAACCCTTTACCCTACAGTAAGGAAGACCCTTAAGGCTAATGGGATCCCTTATCCCTAACCCTAACACTACAGCTAAAAATAACCCTAACCTTGGATCCTTAAACCTGACCCCTAACACTTACTTTAACCCCAAACCCTAACCCTAATCCTAAGCATTAAACCTAACCCTATCTCTTAATCCTAACGCTAGCCCTTACCCTAACTCCTAGATCTAACCCTAAATCTAACCTACTGCCTAATCCTAACCTTAAGCCCTAATGCTAACACTAACCCTGAACCCTAAACCTACCCGTAACCCTTAACACTAACCCTATCCGTGAACCTTAACCCTGACCCTAACCATTACCCGCACCCAAGCATTTAACCCTGACCCTAACCCTAATCCTTAATGCTAACCCTAACACTAAACCCTAACCCTAAGCCCAACACTTATCCCTAATCCTATCCCTTAACCCTAACCCTAACCCTAATGCTACCCCCTAAACGTAACCCTATCCGTGACCGGTAAACCTAACCCTACCTCTAACACAAACCATAGCACATAACTCTAACCCTAAAACTAACCCTAACCCTAACCCTAAACCCTAACTCTTAACCTAAACCCTAAGCGTTAACTCTCACGCTAACCTTTAATCCTAACCCTAATCCTAATCTTCAACCCTAAATAAAACACTTAACCCTAACCCTGTACCAAACCCTAACCCCTCATCTTAACCCTAACCGTAAACCTCAACTCTAAATCAAAGTGTAACCGCTAAACCTAAGAGTAACCTTTAACCCTAACCCTAATCCCTAACCCTAAGCCCTCACCCTAACACTAAACTTCATTCTAACCCTAACCATAATCCTAACCCTAAATCTAATTCTCAGACTTCTTTCTTTCTTAGAGTTTAGAAAGCCTGCAATCCTCCCATGCCATGCGTGAAAGGAGGCTCTACCACTGTGTCCTGCATGAAACCCACGGGCCCATACCCAGAGTATGATAGAGTGGGTTCCCGGGTACAATCCCAGCCCCCTAAACTCCCCCCGCCCGCCTAATGCAGACAGAGCCCGTGCGCTAAGCATAAACAATACCTTTAACAGATAACCCTAACCCTGAACATAACACCCAACCCTGTTCCTATTTCTCCCCTTAACACGTAAACCTCACCGTGCGCCTAACTTTAACCTCTTATCCTAACGTTAATGCATAACCCATTTCCTGAGAACAACCCCTATCCCATAATTCTAACCCTATCTCCTAGTCATCACTGTGACACCTAATCCCTAACCCTAATTCTAAACCGCTAACCCTAACCGTAACCCTACCTACAACCCTAACACTGACAGTAACCCTTACTTCTAACCCCAACGCTATGCCTAGCAAAAACCCTAACCCTTCACCCTAACCCTTCACCCTAACCCCTAAGCCTTACCCTAACCCTTAATCCTAATCCTAATCCTAACCATTAAACCTAACCCTAGCTCTTAAAGCTAACCCTAAACCTTACCCTCACGACTAGACCTAACCCTGACACTAACCTAACACCTAACCCTAACCAGAACCCCTAAAGCTAACCCTGAAACCTATCCCTAACCCCAGCAGTAAACTTTAACCCTAAACCTAAGCCCAACCCGTAACCCTAATCCTATCCTTTTGCCCTAAAACTAACCCCGAAACCTAACCCCTATACCTCACCCTAACTCTAACCCCAATCCTAATTCTAACCATACCCCTTCATAAAACACTAACTCCTAACTGCTAACCCTAACACTAACCAAAAACCCTAATCACTAATCCCTAACCCTAACGCTTAACCTTTACCCTAACTGTTAACCCTCACCCTAAACCTTAACACTGACCCTAACCTTAACCTTTCACTCTAAGCCTAACCCTTAACCCTACAGTAAGGAAGACCCTTAATGCTAAAGGGATCCCTTATCCCTAACCCTAACACTACAGCTAAAAATAACCCTAACCTTGGATCCTTAAACCTAACCCCTAACACTTAATTTACCCCAAACCCTAACCCTAATCCTAAGCATTAAACCTAACCCTATCTCTTAAACCTAACACTAGCCCTTACCCTAACGCCTAGATCTAACCCTAAATCTAACCTACCGCCTAATCCTAACCTTAAGCCCTAATGCTAACACTAACCCTGAACCCTAAACCTACCCGTAACTCTTAACACTAACCCTATCCGTGAACCTTAACCCTGACCCTAACCATTACCCGCACCCAAGCATTTAACCCTGATTCTAACCCTAATCCTTAATGATAAACCTAACACTAAACCCTAACCCTAAGCCCAACACTTAACCCTAATCCTATCCGTTAACCCTAAACCTAACCCTAACCCTAATGCTAACCCCTAAACGTAACCCTAACCGTGACCAGTAAACCTAACCCTAACCTCTAACACAAACCATAGCACATAACTCTAACCCTAAAACTAACCCTAACCCTAACACTAAACCCTAAACCCTAACTCTTAACCTTAACAATAAGCGTTAACTCTCACGCTAACCTTTAATCCTAACCCTAATCCTAATCTTCAACCCTAAACCTAACACTTAACCCTAACCCTGTACCAAACCCTAACCCCTCATCTTAACCCTAACCGTAAACCTCAACCCTAAACCAAAGTGTAACCGTTAAACCTAAGAGTAACCTTTAACCTAACCCTAATCCCTAACCCTAAGCCCTCACCCTAACACTAAACTTCATCCTTAACCCTAACCAGAATCCTAACCCTAAATCTAATTCTCAGACTTCTTGCTTTCTTAGAGTTTAGAAAGCCTGCAATCCTCCCATGCCATGCGTGAAAGGAGGCTCTACCCCTGTGTCCTGCATGAAACCCATGGGCCCATACCCAGAGTATGATAGAGTGGGTTCCCGGGTACAATCCCAGCCCCCTAAACTCCTCCCACCCGCCTAATGCAGACAGGGCCCGTGCGCTAAGCATAAACAATACCTTTAACAGATAACCCTAACCCTGAACATAACACCCAACCCTGATCCTATTTCTCCCCTTAACTCGTAAACCTCACCGTGCGCCTAACTTTAACCTCTTATCCTAACGTTAATGCATAACCCATTTCCTGAGAACAACCCCTATCCCATAATTCTAACCCTATCTCCTAGTCATCACTGTGACACCTAATCCCTAACCCTAATTCTAAACCACTAACCCTAACCGTAACCCTACCTACAACCCTAACACTGACAGTAACCCTTACTTCTAACCCCAACGCTATGCCTAACAAAAACCCTAACCCTTGAACCTAACCCTTCACCCTAACCCCTAAGCCTTACCCTAACCCTTAACCCTAATCCTAATCCTAACCATTAAACGTAACCCTAGATCTTAAAGCTAACCCTAAACCTTACCCTCACGACTAGACCTAACCCTGACACTAACCTAACACCTAACCCTAACCAGAACCCCTAAAGCTAACCCTGAACCCTATCCCTAACCCCAGCAGTAAACTTTAACCCTAAACCTAAGCCCAACCCGTAACCCTAATCCTATCCTTTTACCCTAAAACTAACCCCTAAACCTAACCCCTATACCTCACCCTAACTCTAACCCCAATCCTAATTCTAACCATACCCCTTCATAAAACACTAACTCCTAACCGCTAACCCTAACACTAACCAAAAACCCTAATCACTAATCCCTAACCCTAACGCTTAACCTTTACCCTAACCGTTAACCCTCACCCTAAATCTTAACACTGACCCTATCCTTAACCTTTAACTCTAAGCCTAACCCTTTACCCTACAGTAAGGAAGACCCTTAATGCTAATGGGATCCCTTATCCCTAACCCTAACACTACAGCTAAAAATAACCCTAACCTTGGATCCTTAAACCTGACCCCTAACACTTACTTTAACCCCAAACCCTAAAACTAATCCTAAACATTAAACCTAACCCTATCTCTTAACCCTAACGCTAGCCCTTACCCTAACGCCTAGATCTAACCCTAAATCTAACCTACCGCCTAATCCTAACGTTAAGCCCTAATGCTAACACTAACCCTGAACCCTAAACCTACCCGTAACCCTTAACACTAACCCTATCCGTGAACCTTAACCCTGACCCTAACCATTACCCGCACCCAAGCATTTAACCCTGACCCTAACCCTAATCCTTAATGCTAACCCTAACACTAAACCCTAACCCTAAGCCCAACACTTATCCCTAATCCTATCCCTTAACCCTAACCCTAACCCTAATGCTACCCCCTAAACGTAACCCTAACCGTGACCAGTAAACCTAACCCTAACCTCTAACACAAACCATAGCACATAACTCTAACCCTAAAACTAACCCTAACCCTAACACTAACCCTAACCCTAAACCCTAGCTCTTAACCTAAACCCTAAGCGTTAACTCTCACGCTAACCTTTAATCCTAACCCTAATCCTAATCTTCAACCCTAAACCTAACACTTAACCGTAACCCTGTACCAAATCCTAACCCCTCATCTTAACCCTAACCATAAACCTCAACCCTAAACCAAAGTGTAACCGTTAAACCTAAGAGTAACCTTTAACCCTAACCCTAATCCCTAACCCTAAGCCCTCACCCTAACACTAAACTTCATCCTTAACCCTAACCAGAATCCTAACCCTAAATCTAATTCTCAGACTTCTTGCTTTCTTAGAGTTTAGAAAGCCTGCAATCCTCCCATGCCATGCGTGAAAGGAGGCTCTACCACTGTGTCCTGCATGAAACCCACGGGCCCATACCCAGAGTATGATAGAGTGCTTTCCCGGGTACAATCCCAGCCCCCTAAACTCCCCCCGCCCGCCTAATGCAGACAGGGCCCGTGCGATAAGCATAAACAATACCTTTAACAGATAACCCTAACCCTGAACATAACACCCAACCCTGTTCCTATTTCTCCCCTTAACACGTAAACCTCACCGTGCGCCTAACTTTAACCTCTTATCCTAACGTTAATGCATAACCCATTTCCTGAGAACAACCCCTATGCCATAATTCTAACCCTATCTCCTAGTCATCACTGTGACACCTAATCCCTAACCCTAATTCTAAACCGCTAACCCTAACCGTAACCCTACCTACAACCCTAACACTGACAGTAACCCTTACTTCTAACCCCGACGCTATGCCTAACAGAAACCCTAACCCTTGACCCTAACCCTTCACGCTAACCCCTAGCCTTACCCTAACCCTTAACCCTAATCCTAATCCTAACCATTAAACCTAACCCTAGCTCTTAAAGCTAACCCTAAACCTTACCCTCACGACTAGACCTAACCCTGACACTAACCTAACACCTAACCCTAACCAGAACCCCTAAAGCTAACCCTGAACCCTATCCCTAACCCAAGCAGTAAACTTTAACCCGAAACCTAAGCCCAACCCGTAACCCTAATCCTATCCTTTTACCCTAAAACTAACCCCGAAACCTAACCCCTATACCTCACCCTAACTCTAACCCCAATCCTAATTCTAACCATATCCCTTCATAAAACACTAACTCCTAACCGCTAACCCTAACACTAACCAAAAACCCTAATCACTAATCCCTAACCCTAACGCTTAACCTTTACCCTAACCGTTAACCCTCACCCTAAATCTTAACACTGACCCTAACCTTAACCTTTAACTCTAAGCCTAACCCTTAACCCTACAGTAAGGAAGACCCTTAAGGCTAATGGGATCCCTTATCCCTAACCCTAACACTACAGCTAAAAATAACCCTAACCTTGGATCCTTAAACCTAACCCCTAACACTTACTTTAACCCCAAACCCTAACCCTAATCCTAAGCATTAAACCTAACCCTATCTCTTAACCCTAACGCTAGCCCTTACCCTAACGCCTAGATCTAACCCTAAATCTAACCTACCGCCTAATCCTAACCTTAAGCCCTAATGCTAACACTAACCCTGAACCCTAAAGCTACCCGTAACCCTTAACAATAACCCTATCCGTGAACCTTAACCCTGACCCTAACCATTACCCGCACCCAAGCATTTAACCCTGACCCTAACCCTAATCCTTAATGCTAACCCTAACACTAAACCCTAACCCTAAGCCCAACACTTATCCCTAATCCTATCCCTTAACCCTTACCCTAACCCTAATGCTACACCCTAAAGGCAACCCTAACCGTGAACAGTAATCCTAACCCTAAACTCTAACACAAACCATAGCACATAACTCTAACCCTAAAACTAACCCTAACCCTAACACTAACCCTAACCCTAAACCCTAACTCTTAACCTTAACGCTAAGCGTTAACTCTCACGCTAACCTTTAATCTTAACCCTAATCCTAATCTTCAACCCTAAACCTAACACTTAACCCTAACCCTGTACCAAACCCTAACCCCTCATCTTAACCCTAACCGTAAACCTCAACCCTAAACCAAAGTGTAACCGTTAAATTTAAGAGTAACCTTTAACCCTAACCCTAATCCCTAACCCTAAGCCCTCACCCTAACACTAAACTTCATCCTTAACCCTAACCAGAATCCTAACCCTAAATCTAATTCTCAGATTTCTTGCTTTCTTAGAGTTTAGAAAGCCTGCAATCCTCCCATGCCATGCGTGAAAGGAGGCTCTACCACTGTGTCCTGCATGAAACCCACGTGCCCATACCCAGAGTATGATAGAGTGGGTTCCCGGTTACAATCCCAGCCCCCTGAACTCCCCCCGCCTGCCTAATGCAGACAGGGCCTGTGCGCTAAACATAAACAATACCTTTAACAGATAACCCTAATCCTGAACATAACACCCAACCCTGTTCCTATTTCTCCCCTTAACACGTAAACCTCACCGTGCGCCTAACTTTAACCTCTTATCCTAACGTTAATGCATAACCCATTTCCTGAGAACAACCCCTATCCCATAATTCTAACCCTATCTCCTAGTCATCACTGTGACACCTAATCCCCAACCCTAATTCTAAACCGCTAACCGTAACCTAACCCTACCTACAACCCTAACACTGACAGTCACCCTTACTTCTAACCCCAACGCTATGCCTAACAAAAACCCTAACCCTTGACCCTAACCCTTCACCCTAACCCCTAAGCCTTACCCTAACCCTTAACCCGAATCCTAATCCTAACCATTAAACCTAACCCTAGCTCTTAAAGCTAATCCTAAACCTTACCCTCACGACTAGACCTAACCCTGACACTAACCTAACACCTAACCCTAACCAGAACCCCTAAAGCTAACCCTGAACCCTATCCCTAACCCTAGCAGTAAACATTAACCCTAAACCTAAGCCCAACCCGTAACCCTAATCCTATTCTTTTACCCTAAAATTAACCCCTAACCTAACCCCTATACCTCACCCTAACTCTAAACCCAATCCTAATTCTAACCATACCCCTTCATAAAACACTAACTTCTAACCGCTAACCCTAACACTAACCAAAAACCCTAATCACTAATCCCTAACCCTAACGCTTAACCTTTACGCTGACCGTTAACCCTTACCCTAAATCTTAACACTGACCCTAACCTTAACCTTTAACTCTAAGCCTAACCCTTAACCCTACAGTAAGGAAGACCCTTAATGCTAATGGGATCCCTTATCCCTAACCCTAACACTACAGCTAAAAATAACCCTAACCTTGGATCCTTAAACCTAACCCCTAACACTTACTTTAACCCCAAACCCTAACCCTAATCCTAAGCATTAAACCTAACCCTATCTCTTAACCCTAACGCTAGCCCTTACCCTAACGCCTAGATCTAACCCTAAATCTAACCTACCGCCTAATCCTAACATTAAGCCCTAATGCTAACACTAACCCTGAACCCTAAACCTACCCGTAACCCTTAACACTAACCCTATCCGTGAACCTTAACCCTGACCCTAACCATTACAATCACCCAAGAATTTAACCCTGCCCTAACCCTAATCCTTAATGCTAACCCTAACCCTTAACCCTAATCCTAATCCTAACCATTAAACCTAACCCTAGCTCTTAAAGCTAACCCTAAACCTTACCCTCACGACTAGACCTAACCCTGACACTAACCTAACACCTTACCCTAACCAGAACCCCTAAAGCTAACCCTGAACCCTATCCCTAACTCCAGCAGTAAACTTTAACCCTAAACCTAAGCCCAACCCATAACCCTAATCCTATCCTTTTACCCTAAAACTAACCCCGAAACCTAACCCCTATACCTCACCCTAACTCTAACCCCAATCCTAATTCTAACCATACCCCTTCATAAAACACTAACTCCTAACCGCTAACCCTAACACTAACCAAAAACCCTAATCACTAATCCCTAACCCTAACGCTTAACCTTTACCCTAACCGTTAACCCTCACCCTAATTCTTAACACTGACCCTAACCTTAACCTTTAACTCTAAGCCTAACCCTTAACCCTACAGTAAGGAAGACCCTTAATGCTAATGGGATCCCTTATCCCTAACCCTAACACTACAGCTAAAAATTACCCTAACCTTGGATCCTTAAACCTAACCCCTAACACTTACTTTAACCCCAAACCCTAAAGCTAATCCTAAGCTTTACACCTAACCCTATCTCTTAACCCTAACGCTAGCCCTTACCCTAACGCCTAGATCTAACCCTAAATCTAACCTACCGCCTAATCCTAACCTTAAGCCCTAATGCTAACACTAACTCTGAACCCTAAAACCACCCGTAACCCTTAACACTAACCCTATCCGTGAACCTAAACCCTGACCCTAACCATTACCCGCACCCAAGCATTTAACCCTGACCCTAACCCTAATCCTTAATGCTAACCTTAACACTAAACCCTAACCCTAAGCCCAACACATAACCCTAATCCTATCCCTTAACCCTAACCCTAACACTAACCCTAATGCTAACCCCTAAACGTAACCCTAACCGTGACCAGTAAACCTAACCCTAACCTCTAACACAAACCATAGCACATAACTCTAACCCTAAAACTAACCCTAACCCTAACCCTAAACCCTAACTCTTAACCTTAACCCTAAGTGTTAACTCTCACGCTAACCTTTAATCCTAACCCTAATCCTAATCTTCAACCCTAAACCTAACACTTAACCCTAACCCTGTACCAAACCCTAACCCCTCATCTTAACCCTAACCGTAAACCTCAACCCTAAACCAAAGGGTAACCGATAAACTTAAGAGTAACCTTTAACCCTAACCCTAATCTCTAACACTAAGCCCTCACCCTAACACTAAACTTCATCCTTAACCCTAACCAGAATCCTAACCCTAAATCTAATTCTCAGACTTCTTGCTTTCTTAGAGTTTAGAAAGCCTGCAATCCTCCCATGCCATGCGTGAAAGGAGGCTCTACCACTGTGTCCTGCATGAAACCCACGAGCCCATACCCAGAGTATGATAGAGTGGGTTCCCGGGTTCAATCCAAGCCCTCTAAACTCCCCCCTCCCGCCTAATGCAGACAGGGCCTGTGCGCTAAACATAAACAATACCTTTAACAGATAACCCTAACCCTGAACATAACACCCAACCCTGTTCCTATTTCTCCCCTTAACACGTAAACCTCACCGTGCGCCTAATTTTATCCTCTTATCCTAACGTTAATGCATAACCCATTCCCTGAGAACAATCCCTATCCCATAATTATAACCCTATCTCCTAGTCATCACTGTGACACCTAATCCCTAACCCTAATTCTAAACCGCTAACCCTAACCGTAACCCTACCTACAACCCTAACACTGACAGTAACCCTTACTTCTAACCCCAATGCTATGCCTAACAAAAACCCTAACCCTTGACCCTAACCCTTGACCCTAACCCCTAAGCCTTACCGTAACCCTTAACCCTAATCCTAATCCTAACCATTAAACCTAACCCCAGCTCTTAAAGCTAACCCTAAACATTACCCTCACGACTAGACCTAACCCTGACACTAACCTAACACCTATCCCTAACCAGAACCCCTAAAGCTAACACTGAACCCTATCCCTAACCCCAGCAGTAAACTTTAACCCTAAACCTAAGCCCAACCCGTAACCCTAATCCTATCCTTTTACCCTAAAACTAACCCCGAAACCTAACCCCTATACCTCACCCTAACTCTAACCCCAATCCTAATTCTAACCATAACCCTTCATAAAACACTAACTCCTAACCGCTAACCCTAACACTAACCCTAACCCTAAACCTAACCAAAAACCCTAATCACTAATCCCTAAACCTAACGCTTAACCTTTACCCTAACCGTTAACCCTCACCCTAAATCTTAACCCTGACACTAACCTTAACCTTTAACTCTAAGCCTAACCCTTAACCCTACAGTAAGGAAGACCCTTAATGCTAATGGGATCCCTTATCCCTAACCCTAACACTACAGCTAAAAATAACCCTAACCTTGAATCCTTAAACCTAACCCCTAACACTTACTTTAACCCCAAACCCTAACCGTAATCCTAAGCATTAAACCTAACGCTATCTCTTAACCCTAACGCTAGCCCTTACCCTATCGCCTAGATCTAACCCTAAATCTAACCTACCGCCTAATCCTAACCTTAAGCCCTAATGCTAACACTAACCCTGAACCCTAAACCTACCCGTATCCCTTAACACTAACCCTATCCGTGAACCTAAACCCTGACCCTAAACATTACCCGCACCCAAGCATTTAACCGTGACCCTAACCCTAATACTTAATGGTAACCTTAACACTAAACTCTAACCCTAAGCCCAACACTTAACCCTAATCCTATCCCTTAACCCTAACCCTAACCATAACCCTAATGATACCCCCTGAACGTAACCCTAACCGTGACCAGTAAACCTAACCCTAACCTCTAACACAAACCATAGCACATAACTCTAACCCTAAAACTAACCCTAAACCCTAACTCTTAACCTTAACCCTAAGCGTTAACTCTCACGCTAACCTTTCATCCTAACCCTAATCCTAATCTTCAACCCTAAACCTAACACTTAACCCTAACCCTGTACCAAACCCTAACCCCTCATCTTAACCCTAACCGTAAACCTCAACCCTAAACCAAAGTGTAACCGTTAAAACTAACAGTAACCTTTAACCCTAACCCTAATCCCTAACCCTAAGCCCTCACCCTAACACTAAACTTCATCCTTAACCCTAACCAGAATCCTAACCCTAAATCTAATTCTCAGACTTCTTGCTTTCTTAGAGTTTAGAAACCCTGCAATCCTCCCTTGCCATGCGTGAAATGCGCCTCTACCACTGTGTCCTGCATGAAACCCACGGGCCCATACCCAGAGTATGATAGAGTGGGTTCCCGGGTACAATCCCAGCCCCCTAAACTCCCCCCGCCCGCCTAATGCAGACAGGGCCCGTGCGCTAAGCATAAACAATACCTTTAACAGATAACCCTAACCCTGAACATAACACCCAACCCTGTTCCTATTTCTCCCCTTAACACGTAAACCTCACCGTGCGCCTAACTTTAACCTCTTATCCTAACGTTAATGCATAACCGATTTCCTGAGAACAACCCCTATCCCATAATTCTAACCCTATCTCCTAGTCATCACTGTGACACCTAATCCCTAACCCTAATTCTAAACCGCTAACCCTAACCGTAACCCTACCTACAACCCTAACACTGACAGTAACCCTTACTTCTAACCCCAACGCTATGCCTAACAAAAACCCTAACCCTTGAACCTAACCCTTCACCCTAACCCCTAAGCCTTACCCTAACCCTTAACCCTAATCCTAATCCTAACCATTAAACCTAACCCTAGATCTTAAAGCTAACCCTAAACCTTACCCTCATGACTAGACCTAACCCTGACACTAACCTAACACCTAACCCTAACCAGAACCCCTAAACCTAACCCTGAACCCTATCCCTAACCCCAGCAGTGAACTTTAACCCTAAACCTAAGCCCAACCCGTAACCCTAATCCTATCCTTTTACCCTAAAACTAACCCCTAAACCTAACCCCTATACCTCACCCTAACTCTAACCCCAATCCTAATTCTAACCATACCCCTTCATAAAACACTAACTCCTAACCGCTAACCCTAACACTAACCAAAAACCCTAATCACTAATCCCTAACCCTAACGCTTAACCTTTACCCTAACTGTTAACCCTGACCCTAAATCTTAACACTGACCCTAACCTTAACCTTTAACTCTAAGCCTAACCCTTAACCCTACAGTAAGGAAGACCCTTAATGCTAATGGGATCCCTTATCCCTAACCCTAACACTACAGCTAAAAATAACCCTAACCTTGGATCCTTAAACCTAACCCCTAACACTTACTTTAACCCCAAACCCTAACCCTAATCCTAAGCATTAAACCTAACCCTATCTCTTAACCCTAACGCTAGCCCTTACCCTAACGCCTAGATCTAACCCTAAATCTAACCCACCGCCTAATCCTAACCTTAAGCCCTAATGCTAACACTAACCCTGAACCCTGAACCTACCCGTAACCCTTAACACTAACCCTATCCGTGAACCTTAACCCTGACCCTAAACATTACCCGCACCCAAGCATTTAACCCTGACCCTAACACTAATCCTTAATGCTAACCTTAACACTAAACCCTAACCCTAAGCCCAGCACTTAACCCTAATCCTATCCCTTAACCCTAAACCTAACCCTAATGCTAACCCCTAAACGTTACCCTAACCATGACCAGTAAACCTATCCCTAACCTGTAACACAAAGCATAGCACCTAACTCTAACCCTAAAACTAACCCTAACCCTAACCCTAAACCCTAACTCTTAACCTTAACCCTAAGCGTTAACTCTCACTCTAACCTTTAATCCTAACCCTAATCCTAATCTTCAACCCTAAACCTAACACTTAACCCTAACCCTGTACCAAACCCTAACCCCTCATCTTAACCCTAACCGTAAACCTCAACCCTAAACCAAAGTGTAACCGTTAAACCTAAGAGTAACCTTTAACCTTAACCCTAATCCCTAACCCTAAGCCCTCACCCTAACACTAAACTTCATCCTTAACCCTAACCAGAATCCTAACCCTAAATCGAATTCTCAGACTTCTTGCTTTCTTAGAGTTTAGAAACCCTGCAATCCTCCCATGCCATGCGTGAAAGGAGGCTCTACCACTGTGTCCTGCATGAAACCCACGGGCCCATACCCAGAGTATGATAGAGTGGGTTCCCGGGTACAATCCCAGCCCCCTAAACCTCCCCCGCCCGCCTAATGCAGACAGGGCCCGTGCGCTAAGCATAAACAATACCTTTAACAGATAACCCTAACCCTGAACATAACACCCAACCCTGTTCCTATTTCTCCCCTTAACACGTAACCCTCACCGTGCGCCTAACTTTAACCTCTTATCCTAACGTTAATGCATAACCCATTTCCTGAGAACAACCCCTATCCCATAATTCTAACCCTATCTCCTAGTCATCACTGTGACACCTAATCCCTAACCCTAATTCTAAACCGCTAACCCTAACCGTAACCCTACCTACAACCCTAACACTGACAGTAACCCTTACTTCTAAACCCAACGCTATGCCTAACAAAAACCCTAACCCTTGACCCCAACCCTTCACCCTAACCCCTAAGCCTTACCCTAACCCTTAACCTTAAAACTAATCCTAACCATTAAACCTAACCCTAGCTCTTAAAGCTAACCCTAAACCTTACCCTCACGACTAGACCTAACCCTGACACTAACCTAACACCTAACCCTAACCAGAACCCCTAAAGCTAACCCTGAACCCTATCCCTAACCCCAGCAGTAAACTTTAACCCTAAACCTAAGCCCAACCCGTAACCCTAATCCTATCCTTTTACCCTAAAACTAACCCCGAAACCTAACCCCTATACCTCACCCTAACTCTAACCCCAATCCTAATTCTAACCATACCCCTTCATAAAACACTAACTCCTAACCGCTAACCCTAACACTAACCAAAAACCCTAATCACTAATCCCTAACCCTAACGCTTAACCTTTACCCTAACTGTTAACCCTCATCCTAAATCTTAACACTGACCCTAACCTTAACCTTTAACTCTAAGCCTAACCCTTAACCCTACAGTAAGGAAGACCCTTAATGCTAATGGGATCCCTTATCCCTAACCCTAACACTACAGCTAAAAATAACCCTAACCTTGGATCCTTAAACCTAACCCCTAACACTTACTTTAACCCCAAACCCTAACCCTAATCCTAAGCATTAAACCTAACCCTATCTCTTAACCCTAACGCTAGCCCTTACCCTAACGCCTAGATCTAACCCTAAATCTAACCTACCGCCTAATCATAACCTTAAGCCCTAATGCTAACACTAACCCTGAACCCTAAACCTACCCGTAACCCTTAACACTAGCCCTATCCGTGAACCTTAACCCTGACCCTAAACATTACCCGCACCCAAGCATTTAACCCTGATTCTAACCCTAATCCTTAATGATAAACCTAACACTAAACCCTAACCCTAAGCCCAACACTTAACCCTAATCCTATACCTTAACCCTAACCCTAACCCTAATGCTACCCCCTAAACGTAACCCTAACCGTGACCAGTAAACCTAACCCTAACCTCTAACACAAACCATAGCACATGACTCTAACCCTAAAACTAACCCTAACCCTAACCCTAACCCTAAACCCTAACTCTTAACCTTAACCTTAAGCGTTAACTCTCACGTTAACCTTTAATCCTAACCCTAATCCTAATCTTCAACCCTAAACCTAACACTTAACCCTAACCCTGTACCAAACCCTAACCCCTCATCTTAACCCTAACCGTAAACCTCAACCCTAAACCAAAGTGTAACCGTTAAACCTAAGAGTAACCTTTAACCCTAACCCTAATCCCTAACCCTAAGCCCTCACCCTAACACTAAACTTCATCCTTAACCCTAACCAGAATCCTAACCCTAAATCTAATTCTCAGACTTCTTGCTTTCTTAGAGTTTAGAAAGCCTGCAATCCTCCCATGCCATGCGTGAAAGGAGGCTCTACCACTGTGTCCTGCATGAAACCCACGGGCCCATACCCAGAGTATGATAGAGTGGGTTCCCGGGTACAATCCCAGCCCCCTAAACTCCCCCCGCCCGCATAATGCAGACAGGGCCCGTGCGCTAAGCATAAACAATACCTTTAACAGATAACCCTAACCCTGAACATAACACCCAACCCTGTTCCTATTTCTCCCCTTAACACGTAACCCTCACCGTGCGCCTAACTTTAACCTCTTATCCTAACGTTAATGCATAACCCATTTCCTGAGAACAACCCCTATCCCATAATTCTAACCCTATTTCCTAGTCATCACTGTGACACCTAATCCCTAACCCTAATTCTAAACCGCTAACCCTAACCGTAACCCTAACTACAACCCTAACACTGACAGTAACCCTTACTTCTAACCCCAACGCTATGCCTAACAAAAACCCTAACCCTTGACCCTAACCCTTCACCCTAACCCCTAGCCTTACCCTAACCCTTAACCCTAATCCTAATCCTAACCATTAAACCTAACCCTAGCTCTTAAAGCTAACCCTAAACCTTACCCTCACGACTAGACCTAACCCTGACACTAACCTAACACCTAATCCTAACCAGAACCCCTAAAGCTAACCCTGAACCCTATCCCTAACCCAAGCAGTAAACTTTAACCCTAAACCTAAGCCCAACCCGTAACACTAATCCTATCCTTTTACCCTAAAACTAACCCCGAAACCTAACCCCTATACCTCACCCTAACTCTAACCCCAATCCTAATTCTAACCATACCCCTTCATAAAACACTAACTCCTAACCGCTAACCCTAACACTAACCCTAACCCTAACCCTAACCAAGAACCCTAATCACTAATCCCTAAACCTAACGCTTAACCTTTACCCTAACCGTTAACCCTCACCCTAAATCTTAACCCTGACACTAACCTTAACCTTTAACTCTAAGCCTAACCCTTAACCCTACAGTAAGGAAGACCCTTAATGCTAATGGGATCCCTTATCCCTAACCCTAACACTACAGCTAAAAATAACCCTAACCTTGAATCCTTAAACCTAACCCCTAACACTTACTTTAACCCCAAACCCTAACCGTAATCCTAAGCATTAAACCTAACGCTATCTCTTAACCCTAACGCTAGCCCTTACCCTATCGCCTAGATCTAACCCTAAATCTAACCTACCGCCTAATCCTAACCTTAAGCCCTAATGCTAACACTAACCCTGAACCCTAAACCTACCCGTATCCCTTAACACTAACCCTATCCGTGAACCTAAACCCTGACCCTAAACATTACCCGCACCCAAGCATTTAACCGTGACCCTAACCCGAATCCTTAATGGTAACCTTAACACTAAACTCTAACCCTAAGCCCAACACTTAACCCTAATCCTATCCCTTAACCCTAACCCTAACCATAACCCTAATGATACCCCCTGAACGTAACCCTAACCGTGACCAGTAAACCTAACCCTAACCTCTAACACAAACCATAGCACATAACTCTAACCCTAAAACTAACCCTAAACCCTAACGCTTAACCTTAACCCTAAGCGTTAACTCTCACGCTAACCTTTCATCCTAACCCTAATCCTAATCTTCAACCCTAAACCTAACACTTAACCCTAACCCTGTACCAAACCCTAACCCCTCATCTTAAGCCTAACCGTAAACCTCAACCCTAAACCAAAGTTTAACCGTTAAAACTAAGAGTAACCTTTAACCCTAACCTTAATCCCTAACCCTAAGCCCTCACCCTAACACTAAACTTCATCCTTAACCCTAACCAGAATCCTAACCCTAAATCTAATTCTCAGACTTCTTGCTTTCTTAGAGTTTAGAAACCCTGCAATCCTCCCTTGCCATGCGTGAAAGGCGGCTCTACCACTGTGTCCTGCATGAAACCCACGGGCCCATACCCAGAGTATGATAGAGTGGGTTCCCGGGTACAATCCCAGCCCCCTAAACTCCCCCCGCCCGCCTAATGCAGACAGGGCCCGTGCGCTAAGCATAAACAATACCTTTAACAGATAACCCTAACCCTGAACATAACACCCAACCCTGTTCCTATTTCTCCCCTTAACACGTAACCCTCACCGTGCGCCTAACTTTAACCTCTTATCCTAACGTTAATGCATAACCCATTTCCTGAGAACAACCCCTATCCCATAATTCTAACCCTATCTCCTAGTCATCACTGTGACACCTAATCCCTAACCCTAATTCTAAACCGCTAACCCTAACCGTAACCCTACCTACAACCCTAACACTGACAGTAACCCTTACTTCTAAACCCAACGCTATGCCTAACAAAAACCCTAACCCTTGACCCCAACCCTTCACCCTAACCCCTAAGCCTTACCCTAACCCTTAACCTTAAAACTAATCCTAACCATTAAACCTAACCCTAGCTCTTAAAGCTAACCCTAAACCTTACCCTCACGACTAGACCTAACCCTGACACTAACCTAACACCTAACCCTAACCAGAACCCCTAAAGCTAACCCTGAACCCTATCCCTAACCCCAGCAGTAAACTTTAACCCTAAACCTAAGCCCAACCCGTAACCCTAATCCTATCCTTTTACCCTAAAACTAACCCCGAAACCTAACCCCTATACCTCACCCTAACTCTAACCCCAATCCTAATTCTAACCATACCCCTTCATAAAACACTAACTCCTAACCGCTAACCCTAACACTAACCAAAAACCCTAATCACTAATCCCTAACCCTAACGCTTAACCTTTACCCTAACTGTTAACCCTCACCCTAAATCTTAACACTGACCCTAACCTTAACCTTTAACTCTAAGCCTAACCCTTAACCCTACAGTAAGGAAGACCCTTAATGCTAATGGGATCCCTTATCCCTAACCCTAACACTACAGCTAAAAATAACCCTAACCTTGGATCCTTAAACCTAACCCCTAACACTTACTTTAACCCCAAACCCTAACCCTAATCCTAAGCATTAAACCTAACCCTATCTCTTAACCCTAACGCTAGCCCTTACCCTAACGCCTAGATCTAACCCTAAATCTAACCTACCGCCTAATCATAACCTTAAGCCCTAATGCTAACACTAACCCTGAACCCTAAACCTACCCGTAACCCTTAACACTAACCCTATCCGTGAACCTTAACCCTGACCCTAAACATTACCCGCACCCAAGCATTTAACCCTGATTCTAACCCTAATCCTTAATGATAAACCTAACACTAAACCCTAACCCTAAGCCCAACACTTAACCCTAATCCTATCCCTTAACCCTAACCCTAACCCTAATGCTACCCCCTAAACGTAACCCTAACCGTGACCAGTAAACCTAACCCTAACCTCTAACACAAACCATAGCACATAACTCTAACCCTAAAACTAACCCTAACCCTAACCCTAACCCTAAACCCTAACTCTTAACCTTAACCTTAAGCGTTAACTCTCACGTTAACCTTTAATCCTAACCCTAATCCTAATCTTCAACCCTAAACCTAACACTTAACCCTAACCCTGTACCAAACCCTAACCCCTCATCTTAACCCTAACCATAAACCTGAACCCTAAACCAAAGTGTAACCGTTAAACCTAAGAGTAACCTTTAACCCTAACCCTAATCCCTAACCCTAAGCCCTCACCCTAACACTAAACTTCATCCTTAACCCTAACCATAACCCTAACCCTAAATCTAATTCTCAGACTTCTTGCTTTCTTAGAGTTTAGAAAGCCTGCAATCCTCCCATGCCATGCGTGAAAGGAGGCTCTACCACTGTGTCCTGCATGAAACCCACGGGCCCATACCCAGAGTATGATAGAGTGTGTTCCCGGGTACAATCCCAGCCCCCTAAACTCCCCCCGCCCGCCTAATGCAGACAGGGCCCGTGCGCTAAGCATAAACAATACCTTTAACAGATAACCCTAACCCTGAACATAACACCCATCCCTGTTCCTATTTCTCCCCTTAACACGTAAACCTCACCGTGCGCCTAAATTTAACCTCTTATCCTAACGTTAATGCATAACCCATTTCCTGAGAACAACCCCTATCCCATAATTATAACCCTATCTCCTAGTCATCACTGTGACACCTAATCCCTAACCCTAATTCTAAACCGCTAACCCTAACCGTAACCCTACCTACAACCCTAACACTGACAGTAACCCTTACTTCTAACCCCAACGCTATGCCTAACAAAAACCCTAACCCTTGACCCTAACCCTTCACCCTAACGCCTAGCCTTACCCTAACCCTTAACCCTAATCCTAATCCTAACCATTAAACCTAACCCTAGCTCTTAAAGCTAACCCTAAACCTTACCCTCACGACTAGACCTAACCCTGACACTAACCTAACACCTAACCCTAACCAGAACCCCTAAAGCTAACCCTGAACCCTATCCCTAACCCAAGCAGTAAACTTTAACCCTAAACCTAAGCCCAACCCGTAACCCTAATCCTATCCTTTTACCCTAAAACTAACCCCGAAACCTAACCCCTATACCTCACCCTAACTCTAACCCCAATCCTAATTCTAACCATACCCCTTCATAAAACATTAACTCCTAACCGCTAACCCTAACACTAACCCTAACCCTAACCCTAACCAAAAACCCTAATCACTAATCCCTAAACCTAACGCTTAACCTTTACCCTAACCGTTAACCCTCACCCTAAATCTTAACCCTGACACTAACCTTAACCTTTAACTCTAAGCCTAACCCTTAACCCTACAGTAAGGAAGACCCTTAATGCTAATGGGATCCCTTATCCCTAACCCTAACACTACAGCTAAAAATAACCCTAACCTTGGATCCTTAAACCTAACCCCTAACACTTACTTTAACCCAAACCCTAACCCTAATCCTAAGCATTAAACCTAACGCTATCTCTTAACCCTAACGCTAGCCCTTACCCTAACGCCTAGATATAACCCTAAATCTAACCTACTGCCTAATCCTAACCTTAAGCCCTTATGCTAACACTAACCCTGAACCCTAAACCTACCCGTAACCCTTAACACTAACCCTATCCGTGAACCTAAACCTTGACCCTAAACATTACCCGCACCCAAGCATTTAACCCTGACCCTAACCCTAATCCTTAATGGTAACCTTAACACTAAAACCTAACCCTAAGCCCAACACTTAACCCTAATCCTATCCCTTAACCCTAACCCTAACCCTAACCCTAATGCTAACCCCTAAACGTAACCCTAACCGTGACCAGTAAACCTAACCCTAACCTCTAACACAAACCATAGCACATAACTCTAACCCTAAAACTAACCCAGCCCTAACCCTAACCCTAAACCCTAACTCTTAAACTTAACGCTAAGCGTTAACTTTCACGCTAACCTTTAATCCTAAACCTAATCCTAGTCTTCAACCCTAAACCTAACACTTAACCGTAACCCTGTACGAAACCCTAACCCCTCATCTTAACCCTAACCGTAAACCTCAACCCTAAACCAAAGTGTAACCGTTAAACCTAAGAGTAACCTTTAACCCTAACCCTAATCCCTAACCCTAAGCCCTCACACTAACACTAAACTTCATCCTTAACCCTAACCAGAATCCTAACCCTAAATCTAATTCTCAGACTTCTTGCTTTCTTAGAGTTTAGAAAGCCTGCAATCCTCCCATGCCATGCATGAAAGGAGGCTCTACCACTGTGTCCTGCATGAAACCCATGGGCCCATACCCAGAGTATGATAGAGTGGGTTCCCGGGTACAATCCCAGCCCCCTAAACTCCCCCTGCCCGCCTAATGCAGACAGGGCCCGTGCGCTAAGCATAAACAATACCTTTAACAGATAACCCTAACCCTGAACATAACACCCAACCCTGTTCCTATTTCTCCCCTTAACACGTAACCCTCACCGTGCGCCTAACTTTAACCTCTTATCCTAACGTTAATGCATAACCCATTTCCTGAGAACAACCCCTATCCCATAATTCTAACCCTATCTCCTAGTCATCACTGTGACACCTAATCCCTAACCCTAATTCTAAACCGCTAACCCTAACCGTAACCCTACCTACAACCCTAACACTGACAGTAACCCTTACTTCTAAACCCAACGCTATGCCTAACAAAAACCCTAACCCTTGACCCCAACCCTTCACCCTAACCCCTAAGCCTTACCCTAACCCTTAACCTTAAAACTAATCCTAACCATTAAACCTAACCCTAGCTCTTAAAGCTAACCCTAAACCTTACCCTCACGACTAGACCTAACCCTGACACTAACCTAACACCTAACCCTAACCAGAACCCCTAAAGCTAACGCTGAACCCTATCCCTAACCCCAGCAGTAAACTTTAACCCTAAACCTAAGCCCAACCCGTAACCCTAATCCTATCCTTTTACCCTAAAACTAACCCCGAAACCTAACCCCTATACCTCACCCTAACTCTAACCCCAATCCTAATTCTAACCATACCCCTTCATAAAACACTAACTCCTAACCGCTAACCCTAACACTAACCCTAACCCTAACCCTAACCAAAAACCCTAATCACTAATCCCTAAACCTAACGCTTAACCTTTACCCTAACCGTTAACCCTCACCCTAAATCTTAACCCTGACACTAACCTTAACCTTTAACTCTAAGCCTAACCCTTAACCCTACAGTAAGGAAGACCCTTAATGCTAATGGGATCCCTTATCCCTAACCCTAACACTACAGCTAAAAATAACCCTAACCTTGGATCCTTAAACCTAACCCCTAACACTTACTTTAACCCCAAACCCTAACCCTAATCCTAAGCATTAAACCTAACCCTATCTCTTAACCCTAACGCTAGCCCTTACCCTAACGCCTAGATCTAACCCTAAATCTAACCTACCGCCTAATCCTAACCTTAAGCCCTAATGCTAACACTAACCCTGAACCCTAAACCTACCCGTAACCCTTAACACTAACCCTATCCGTGAACCTTAACCCTGACCCTAAACATTACCCGCACCCAAGCATTTAACCCTGATTCTAACCCTAATCCTTAATGATAAACCTAACACTAAACCCTAACCCTAAGCCCAACACTTAACCCTAATCCTATCCCTTAACCCTAACCCTAACCCTAATGCTACCCCCTAAACGTAACCCTAACCGTGACCAGTAAACCTAACCCTAACCTCTAACACAAACCATAGCACATAACTCTAACCCTAAAACTAACCCTAACCCTAACCCTAACCCTAAACCCTAACTCTTAACCTTAACCTTAAGCGTTAACTCTCACGTTAACCTTTAATCCTAACCCTAATCCTAATCTTCAACCCTAAACCTAACACTTAACCCTAACCCTGTACCAAACCCTAACCCCTCATCTTAACCCTAACCGTAAACCTCAACCCTAAACCAAAGTGTAACCGTTAAACCTAAGAGTAACCTTTAACCCTAACCCTAATCCCTAACCCTAAGCCCTCACACTAACACTAAACTTCATCCTTAACCCTAACCAGAATCCTAACCCTAAATCTAATTCTCAGACTTCTTGCTTTCTTAGAGTTTAGAAAGCCTGCAATCCTCCCATGCCATGCGTGAAAGGAGGCTCTACCACTGTGTCCTGCATGAAACCCACGGGCCCATACCCAGAGTATGATAGAGTGGGTTCCCGGGTACAATCCCAGCCCCCTAAACTCCCCCCGCCCGCCTAATGCATACAGGGCCCGTGTGCTAAGCATAAACAATACCTTTAACAGATAACCCTAACCCTGAACATAACACCCAACCCTGTTCCTATTTCTCCCCTTAACACGTACCCCTCACCGTGCGCCTAACTTTAACCTCTTATCCTAACGTTAATGCATAACCCATTTCCTGAGAACAACCCCTATCCCATAATTCTAACCCTATTTCCTAGTCATCACTGTGACACCTAATCCCTAACCCTAATTCTAAACCGCTAACCCTAACCGTAACCCTAACTACAACCCTAACACTGACAGTAACCCTTACTTCTAACCCCAACGCTATGCCTAACAAAAACCCTAACCCTTGACCCTAACCCTTCACCCTAACCCCTAGCCTTACCCTAACCCTTAACCCTAATCCTAATCCTAACCATTAAACCTAACCCTAGCTCTTAAAGCTAACCCTAAACCTTACCCTCACGACTAGACCTAACCCTGACACTAACCTAACACCTAATCCTAACCAGAACCCCTAAAGCTAACCCTGAACCCTATCCCTAACCCAAGCAGTAAACTTTAACCCTAAACCTAAGCCCAACCCGTAACACTAATCCTATCCTTTTACCCTAAAACTAACCCCGAAACCTAACCCCTATACCTCACCCTAACTCTAACCCCAATCCTAATTCTAACCATACCCCTTCATAAAACACTAACTCCTAACCGCTAAC